>NW_008588225.1:0-653 GCF_000691845.1 Merops nubicus
ATCCCGGTCTTGCCTCGTGCCCTGGCTGATGCCAGCCATAATGTAATTGCCATTACATAACCTGGCTCGTTAGGTCTCCTCCTTGGGAAAGGGTTTCTGGGTCCTGACTCATCGCCGGGATTTACATAAGCAAGGCTTGGAGCCTTTTCCACCCCAGCTGGGAGCCCCACGGGGGTGACGGGGGTGGCTCTGGGGGTTTTATTCCTTGCAGAACAAGGAGCTGAAGAGCCGTTTGGCCAGCTCGGAGGGGCTGCACAAACCCAGCAGCAACATCCCACAGCTGGAGGCACGGCTGGAGGAGCTGCAGGACAAGCTGCAGGCGGAGGAGAGGTACCGGCCATGGAGACCCCCGCCTCGGGAGGGGCCTTCGCCTGTGCCGGGTGCCAGCCCCCGCCCCGTTGCTGTGCCGTAGGGAGAAGGGTGTCCTGCTGTCCTCCAACCGCAAGCTGGAGAGGAAGGTGAAGGAGCTGACGATCCAGATCGATGACGAGCGGCAGCACGTCAACGACCAGAAGGACCAGGTGGGTGGTGGGTGGGAGCCCTTGGGGACACCGAGCGGCTCTGGGACCATTCTAAGGGCGCTTGTCCTGCGCCCGCCATCCCGATCCCGTGGGAACTGCCCTGTCTCCCTGCAGCTCAGCCTGCGGGTGAAG
>NW_008588225.1:676-1000 GCF_000691845.1 Merops nubicus
GGTGAAGGCCCTGAAGCGCCAGGTGGAGGAGGCGGAGGAGGAGATCGAGCGGCTGGAGGGCGCCCGCAAGAAGGCGCAGCGGGAGCTGGAGGAGCAGCACGAGCTCAACGAGCAGCTGCAGAACCGCATCAAGGCGTTGGAGAAAGAGGCCTGGTAGGGACACGGGGCTGGAAGAGGGGGTCCCGTCCCCATCCCTAGCAAGGGCTGAGCCCTCTTCTCCATCCCCAGGCGCAAAGCCACCCGCTCGGCCGCCGATTCCTCCCTGCAAGATGACCCGCTCAGCTCGGACGAGGAGTTCGACAGCGCCTACGGACCCTCCTCCAT
>NW_008588225.1:1031-2229 GCF_000691845.1 Merops nubicus
CTCGCTGCTCAACGAGGCCAACCTCCAGACCAGCTCCTGCTGACGCCCGCCGGCACCGTCCCGGCTGCCCCATCCCAGAGCAGGGCTGCCTCCCGAGGGCAGCCGGGCGACGGGCCGCCCACGGATGCAAGAACTCTTCCAAATGCCTCCCCCGTGAAGGAAGGTGCAGTGGGATGGGGAAACTCACCCCCCAGGCGCTTCCTCTCGCCTCTTTGTCTTCATACGGGTCCCAGGGTGCATTTGCACCGTGGCTTTTTGCCAGCAGGGAGCTGCTCGCTGCGGCCAGTGTCCCCCACAGTCCCACCAAGATGCCGTGGCCCTGGGGCCCAAGATGTGGCCCTGGGGGATCAGGCTCCCATGGGGGCAGCCAGAAGGGCCAGGGGCAACCACAGCTCTGGCCACCCTGGCTGATTTTTATATGCAACTGCCCTTCACCTCCCACTGCCCTTTCCCTCTCAAAGTGCTATTTTAAATAAAATAGAGCATTTTAACGCCACCAGCTCATGATCCATCCAGGGCCAGAGTGATGGTTCAGGCTCCAGCAGGTCAGGCTCTGTGGCACCAAGTTCCTGCCTGGCTGGGGGAAAGCAGCTCCTTCTCCGCTCCGCTGGATCTGACCTGGAGATAAATCCTCGTTATCACTAATTAAAAAGGATGGGAGTCTTGCCAACGGCTAATTAGCGCCATTGCGTTGACTGGCAGGTGGTTATGGCAGTTCCCCTCCGTGGCCTCGAGCAGGGCCGAGCTGGCTCCATCCCCAAGCCAGCGTGCAGCTGGGACGGTGCCTGAGGACCCAGCCAGCCCCGTCCCTGCTGCCTCAGTTTCCCCTCCAGATCCCCGGTGACTTTTAACCAGCGGGTACGGATGGAGTGACGACACCAGGGACACTTTGCTCCCTCTCTGGGCAGTACCGGCCGTGCCTCTGCGTCACCCCCGCCCAGGGCCGTGCCAGGCTCAGCGTGCCCAGCTCCTGGCCCTGCACCCATGGCGTCCCCGCTGCGGCTAAGCCGGGCTGGCACAACCGGTTCTGCCCTCAGCTCCTCCCAGACACGCGTGTCAGAGCTGAGGTCAACCACCAGCCCCACCCTGTGCCCCGGGTTCTGCCACGGACACTGGCATGGTTGGTGGGGGGCTGGAGGGCCGGAGGTGCCAGGGGATGCCCAGGGATGGATGCTGGCTGAGTGTGACCCTGGCATGG
>NW_008588226.1:0-2522 GCF_000691845.1 Merops nubicus
TATATGGGGCAAGCAGTCAGCAGAAGAATCGCTCATGAGCAAATGAAGATTGGGGAACCACCACTCTATCATCTTTGTATCTTTCTTTGGCTAGCCTTTAATTTTTTTTCCATATACCTGAAGATATTTATTGTTTGAATTATATTTTTCTGTGATATTTTGGAAGATTGCAACTAGAATCTGAATTTGGTACTAGTGTGATGGTAAATCAGCAGACTATATATAATAATGTTGTTGATTTTCATTGTTATCATCTTGTCTTAAGCAATGGAATATCTTACAAGTCATTTTTGATTGCCACTGTGAATTAGGAAGATATTTTTGTAGTGCTACTATATATCTTAGTCCTGAGTGCTTACAGTTAGAGGCCATCAGTATGTTTGAGTAAATTAACCTTCCAGTATGCCTTCTTAATTGTTTTTTTTTAGAAGAACAAACTGTATCTGCTGTTTGTCTACTGTTAAATGAGTAACATTGAGTATTTGCAATTCCTTTCAACTGAAATAAACAGTTTGTTCCACTATGTGTTGTTTCCGAGTTCCCCAGTAATATTTTTTTTTAAAAGTAATAGCTATCTGCCCATGTCCTAAGGCAGGGGTTCTCAACATTTTGTTCATCACAGACCCCTGTTAAATATCTTTTTATGGCTGCAGACCACCAAGACTTAATTCAAAATTTAAAGCACTAGACTGCTTCAAATATTTATTTCAATTTCTATTTTTTCAATTTCAAATTCATTGAGGGAGTGGGCTATGAGAAAAGAAGGTGCAGTGCTTGCCATGTGCCAGACCAAATGTTTCTGGGCTGGATGTTCCCCACCCCTGCTTTAAGCCTTTGCAGACCCCCTGTCATGACGTTGCAACCCCCCAAAGACCATGGTCCACAGGTTGAAAAGCACTGTCCTAAGGTAAAGGCTGATGATTAAGAAAGGATTAAAAAAAGTATTTCTTCATTTGTTAACAATGCAACACAGAAAGGAAAAGAACATGCACACAAAAGAAACTATCAGAAGGGGGTTGCTTGCCAGACAAGTATATAGCCTCACTTTGATGTTGTGCATACACTACACTGCAGATGAATCCTATGTATCTTTCTGACTAAAGGGAACATTTGAAAGAATAAAAGTTTGTGTATTGGGGTGTGTGTAAAACTAATGGAATATTTTATTTATTGGAGAATGTTTATGCCCCATTACAACTTCTCTCCCTCGTAACGACTTAAGACATTTTGAGAGCATTTAGGCAGAACCTGCCAGATGTTATTGATGTGCCTCCCTCAGAGTGACACGCATGCCCCTGAGTGCTCCTCTTTGAGGGAGAAGGGAAACCAGCTTCCATGGAGGGATGGCCCTGAGGAGGGGCTATGCCCTTGCGGCGCCACCTGCTGGCTGGAACACCACTGCCCCGTGCAGTCCGTCTCCCCTGCCCACTCAGAATACCCCTGTGAACCGGGGCAGGAGGAGGGAAGGAGAACGGTGCCCAGGGTATACATGGCAATCCTGCCCATTTCCCATTCCTTGAAACGGGAATAGTAACTTATTCCTCCATCCCTCACTCAAGGACTCGTATGGCGTTATTATCATTGCTTTTCAGTTCAAATCCTGAGTACGGTGAGGGTTAGTTCTCCTTGGCTTCACGTGGGCAATAGCACCTTGAATGCCGTTCACCTCACATCATGCTGTATCTGTCCTGGGTACCCAACAGGGGGCGCATTGTCATATTGGTTTACTGCAACATACTAGCTACTTCTAGAAACTGCACCTTGTAGCTAAGAGAAAATCCTCTGTAAAATGTCTTCTTATGGCCTGGTATTTCTCATCTGGTGTCTCTGCTGAAAAGAGAGATTTTGAGGTTGGAGCAGCATAATATCTTGTCCACAGCTTGATTTTCCTCTGGCTCAAGAGCATAGAGAGAGGCTGATGGGAAGGGAAGGTACCATGGCAACTGCAGGAGAGAGATAGAAAAGCCTAGTGCCTGGCTCTGTGTGTGAGGTGGCTCCTGTGGGCAACAGGCTAATGAATTAGTGAAGTAATAAATTAGAGAATTAATATGTTAGGCTAGTCTGTATAAAGTGAATTGAGCCCTTGTTTGATTTGATGGTTGGGTTGGTTTTTTTAACCTAATGAACTCATGAAATAAAATTTAATTTAGAGAGTAATCTGTAATGTAAATTTGAGAGATCCAAAAGGTCTCGCAGGGTGAGATGGCTGCCATGAACAGTGGGCTCTGTGGATGAGATGGCTTCTGTGGACAGAGGGCTCTGGTGCTCGCAGTGCAAAGGAAGTGGGACCACCTTTTCTGAGGCAATGAGACACTGGATCAGCTGCATCAGCAAATTCATAGAATCATAGAATGTTTTAGGCGGGAAGGGACCTCTACAGGTCATCTGGTCCAACCTCCCTACACAAGCAGGGACATCTCTAGGTCAGGTCGCCCAGGGCCCTATCAAACCTAACCTTGAATGAATCCAGGGTTGGGGCCTCCACTACTATGATTATTTCTATGATGAAATTACTAGGTGGA
>NW_008588227.1:0-9314 GCF_000691845.1 Merops nubicus
TTCCTTTCCTTCTTTTCTTTGGTCTTTTTTTTTTTCCCCAAGTTTGCTCATCCATTGGCCACAAATGCCCTGTTATTGCTCTGAAGACATTTCTCTCTCACCTAGAAGAGACATCCCTAGCAGGACCTGCTGGTGCAGTTGCTCTCCAAGCACTGGTTTATAGCAGCCTTTATGCTCACATATATACCATGCCCACTGAGGGGAACCTTTCAGCTAAAGAGAGAGTAACTCATTTTGAGAAACATCTGCCTCCTGTTTAAGAGTTTGTATAAATTGGAATTCCTCAAGGGAACTGGCCATGATATTTTTCATTTTCTCAGAATCCAGAAGGTTTGTTGTTAGATTTAGTCCTTTATTATTATTGATTCTATAAGGGTTGAAGATGGGGCTGGGTTGGAATCTCAACTTTCTTTTTCAAAGGCAGGTTGCATGTCAATGCTATTGATTTTCACAATAAAAGGAGTGTTGGGACTTGAATTTTTCAAACAAATTTTGGCTTCAGGAATGAGATACTCTTTCACAATGGTAGCACCCATAATTCTTTTGTATTCAACCCCCTGACTTTGTTTGGGATCCCAGTTTATCTCCCTGCTCCTGCTTGGTGAAACACCATCTAGTGCCACAGCCAAGAATCACATCTTAAAGAAAAACAAAGCAAACCACACAACCAAACACCAAATAAACATTCCCAGCCTTTCTTATATCAGCAATACAGGAGAAGGCTGAAAAATCCTTAAATTTAACCCTCACAGTGCCACTCAGGTGGAGAACTGAAGCAGAAGATAAAGCATGAATTGGGAAGAAAATAAGAATTGCATGTCAGAAGGAAAGGGAATTAATTTCTCTGCAAACTGGGGGATGTCTTCAGCCAAAACACACCCTCCTGCTCCTGCTTTTAATCCCCTCCAGCCTGCAGCCCCCTGCCCAGGGTGGTGCTCTGGCCATGGGGACTGCCAGAGACACCTTGACCTGCACCAACATCACCTTCATTTTCAGAGATGTGTAGATTTAGGTTATACATTGGGGAAAAGTTCTTTAATATGAGGGTGACAGACCACTGGAATAGGTTGCCCAGAGAGGTGGTGGAGGCTCCATCCCTGGGGACATTCAGGATCAGCCAGGATGAGGCTCTGAGCATCTTGATCCAGTTGGAGATATCCCTGCTTATTGCAGGGGGGGTTGGACTAGATGACCTTTAGCAGTCCCATCCAACCCAATACATTCTATGATTCTATCATATTCTTGTAAATTCAATCAGCACCCCTCACTTCTGGATTTTTGTCTTTACATTTCTTCAAAGCTGTTTTATCTGATAACGTTGCAAGATGTTGCTCGAGGACAGATTACAGCATGACACAAACACAGGAGATTCAGGAAGAAGGACGTTCTCATCCTCTCCTTATTATAGAGGGGAAAAAAAGATGTGACATGTTTAAAAATCAGGCTCGTTCTCCAACAATTATAACCTTTTAATATTCCTTCAGCTTCACTCTAGAGATAAATCATCCCTATCGACATTCAATAGTTGGCACTAGAAAAGGACAGGGACATTTTTCTTGCTTCAGATGAACCCTCAAGAGTTGATGTGACCCACGGCACGCAGCCAAGGACCTCTGTGGTTCTTACACCTCACCCCACACGTGTGTGCAGAGTCCCATTTGGGTTTTGAAGGAGGGATTCCATCACTCATCGCTGGGGGATGGAGGGAATCACAGCAGGCTGCTGGCTGATGTCATCACCATGCTAAGAAGAGCGTGCTCACAAGCTTTGCATTTCACTCCTCACCCAAACAGCTCCATTTTAGGAGCATTTTAGCCCTTTCACCCCTGACCAGTCCCAGAATTCTCCCATTTCCCAGCACTGCACCCATTGGGTTACACCTTGGGATCGAGCATCTTCCAACATGTGATGATTACAACTGGATATTAATCACTGTGGCTCTACTGATTTCACCTGAAAATTACTTCACATCAGATGAGAATGGGGCTGTTCCATTTATTAAATGAAAGGATTTGAGAAACCTGCTTTGTGAAGTGCACACATTGCTCTGGCTGAGGTCAGCCAGATGCTGCCGCACTTACGGCGCTCATTAAGGCGTTGAATATTAATGAGAAATTAACACAAACTTCAAACGAGAAGCAAATTTTCACCTTCAGACTCTCTCAACGGATTCCGTTGTGTGGATTTTCGAGCTAGGAGTAATCCAACAGACCATGTTTGTCAAATATCTCATTTACTCCATTTCTAGTGATTTTTTTTCCTTCCCAACAGCTACGAGCCCATTGATTCCACCTTTAATTACTCTTCACAGCCACATCTGTTCCTGATAATCAAAATTTAAAAAAATAACTGTTAAACACTATGAAGTAATTTCTCATTTACTTTTTAAACCATTAAACAACCATCTTTTTTTCCTGCATACCATTTTTAAACAGTCCTATAACCCAGGGAAAATAGAAACAAAAACTGCTTCTGTTTTTGGAAAGTAAGGGATGAAATTCAGTCCAAACTCCTGTTCCTCTCGACTCCCATCAATCACTTTAAAATAATTGCACTGGGCTTCTAACCTGAAGTTGCATTGCTCAGTAAAGCACAGACAAGGGAGTGCTGGTGGAGACTGGGGACATTTTCGTGGCTGGCTCTACGTTCCTGTTTTCCTTGGAACAAATGCCATTATAATTCCTTTAAGGAATCAATAACGTCCATTGCCAGAGCACTGCACTGTTTGAGATGCAGATTGCATAGGGAGACTGAAAATTTATTGCATTGTAAACGTAGGCAGAAGGTGGTAGGTAAGCTGTAATTAAAGTTTTGCTGATAATAAAAAATGGGGGAAATAAGCAGACTCCATAGTCAGTAAATGTTAGTACTGCTGCACAATCACACCATTTTACAGAGGAAAACTGCAGCACTAGGCTCTTTTTCTGCACAATTAGCCTAAGGAAGTGTGGTTTACATTTCAAAACCCCCCCAGAACTCTGGCAGGCTCTGTGCCCTTCCTCAAAACCAAGCAGCTCCAGAGCCTTTCAGAGCTTCATCTCCCAGCTTTTCATTTCATTCCAATTCTGGAGTCAGGACCTACCCCTCAGCCTGCTCCAGCAAAGTTTTACATTGTGGTCCACTGTGTAAAAAGCTATAAGGCAAAACCCCCCAAATCTTCAACCTATTTTCTTTTTCCTTCCCCTCCTTCCATGACTTCCTCCATTATCAGATTCCTGTCCTTGTCCCAGGGTTGGGATTGCTCACTGCTAATTATCCAATAAAAACAGAGTTGAAGTGTTAAATCTATCCCTAGTTAACCCTATGTCTTTAATAATAAAAAAGATTTTGCACAAGGGATAAATACTGTATCTCATTTTCCCACTCTTACAAGTCTCCTGTCACTCCACACTTATTAATACAGCCACTAATATACTGTTCCCAGATAGCCACTAAAATACTTCTGTTATTCCTATTAATTCAACAATAAAATGTGGCCTCACAATGCAATAAAAAAAAAGGATTTGTTGCTTATGGGGTTTATTGGCAGCATCTATTTGCCCAATTTGTCAAGAGGCTTTCCCCAGATTGCTTATACTATAGCCAAAAACACTCTGGTATGGAAATTTGGTAAGAAAGCAGTCCCTGATCCCATGCCAGATGTCACTGGCTTCTTCCTGGATACATCCCAGTGACTGATGGTTCAGAGAAGTGTCCACCCCTCCAGGTTAACAGTGAGTGGATGCTGCAAGAACCTCTTCCCAGCAGGAAAAAACTCCTTTCTGGTTAAAAAGCCAGAAAAAAAAACACTTTCTGAGAGACATGAGCAGCCTCCCAACAGCAGGATTCACCTGTGCTCCTAAAAGGTGTAGAACCCCTGCACTAGGGACAGAGGCTGCCCTTCAAATACATAATTTAGCTCCTAAATTAACAATCTGCTTCTAATTTATGAACTTCTCAAGCCATTCTATGGAATCAAGGACTAGAGAAGACCCTTTGCTTACAGACACCATCTGCTCTTTTCACCAGCAAGACAATTTGTTAGGCAAGATACTCAGGGGGTCCAAAGGAGTGGACTGTGACCCATACTAGCAGGGAACAGGATGACTTTAGACCAGGTAGCCTGAAGGAACTCAATGTTTATTTAACCTGAGCTTCTAACCAGGTTTTGCTGCCTGTGAAACCTGCCTAGCACCCTGTCCACAGGTACAGGTAGGTAGATACATCAGCTCAGCCACAGCAGTTTGGGCAGCATCACCTCCTCTGCTGCCCTTTCCTTTTAATTTGGTCATTCTACTTGTCAGATAGTGAGATTTGATGGGACCTACCAGAAAAAGGCAAAGAACCAGCAGTAGGCAGAGATGGCAGCCCAACTCAATGTGCTTCCTGCTATGGGGAAGGGTTGGGGTCAAACACTGCACCAGCAAGACTTTAAAAACCAGGAGAGCTAAACCCATGAAGGAACCCAGCCAGGATTTTTTAAACTGGATAACATTATGACTTTGGATTCTGAATCCTAATTAATAAGCAGCCAGTGTGACTGTGCAACACTGTCCTCTGTTGGAAACAGCTCACCAGGCCACCTGAAGCACTGCCAGATATCCTCTGCCTCAGCTCAGAGGACAAAGCCCATCTTTTAGGGTGTTTGATGATGTCTGCATGGGCTTCCACAGCATCCTGCATCACCCACGAGTTCTTCCAAACTATCCTTGTGCTTTGACTTTGCTTTGTGTTTGCTCGGTGCTGGTAGCAGTAAAAAAAGCTTTGCACAAGAGAGCCATTGAATTAATACGAGCAGATTTATTGGGCAGCCTTTATAATCTTTCTTGCACACCAAGCTCAAAATCTCCAGCGCATATATTAGGAGAAAAGATCGTGACAGAAACGCTGGGAGGTGCCCCATAAATATCCCAGTGCCTCTGCAGATGGGGAGCCCAGTGACCTTCTGGGAGCAGTGCAGGTCATAACTCCACCTACCTGCAGAGACAGGACCCAGGACAAGGTATCATCTCTAGAGCTACCCTCTCTGGAGAGTTTTGGGACTAAAACCAGCTGATTCCTGGCTGCTACAGATGATGCTGATGGGTGGCTTGCTGGGAGGAGGATGATAGCACAGTGTGGTAGCTGGCAGCGGGGTAGCTCCTGCATCATCTCACCTTTGGCTCTGAAGAGCTGAGCAACAAGTGGGTGGCTGCTGCAGCAGTGAGGAGCACAGCTCCATGCTGAAGTACAAAAGATTCAGCAGCACAAATGCTGCTTAACTGCTGCCATCTCCTCCAGACCTGCACACACCTCCCTCCCTCCTCCTGTCCCTCAAGGAATGACATTTCATGACTTTACCATGAGAGTTTTCATCCTTCCTCCCATGTACTGCCTTTATAAATGATATTTTCCTGGTTTCAATCTCCAATATCTTGTCTTCAAAGGTGGGAGGAGATGGGGAAGACTTTTCTCCAGTCCAGGCTGCTTTACCTTGCCAATGGGTGTGGTTTGGGGATGCTAGCAGAAGTCTTGCCTCCATCTACTGGAATAGGCACAACCCCTTTTCCAAGTGGCAACCAGCCCACTGACACTACACTGGGGTGTGAGGTGGAGGAAAACAACCTGACCTCTTTCAGGGGCTGATCTTAACTGAAGGGACATCTTCCCCCTCACGTGTGACCTGTTTTCAGGTGCTTTCTGTCTGAAGGGCAGACTCTGTGTGGCACCAGGGCTCTGTCACCTCTGCCCACTCCATGCCAGCAGTGGTGACACTGTCCTCAGCAAGCCTGGCTGTGGCAGGGAGAGTTCACATCTGCTATTGTGAGGGGCCTTGCAGTCATTTGTCTGCTAAATTGCTTTCCCTGGTGTACAAGAGACATAACAAATGGCTAATTTAATAAAATTGTGTCAGTTCATTCAGCCAGAGAAGCAAGGCTAATAGCAGCCAGTTCTGGGAAAAATGGGAAGTCGCTCAGATGTCGTAGGTTCAGACTCTTTGGGATGGGAGTGGTGGTGCCCAGGCTTCAGGTGGCCCCTGCTGACTCCTCCCCACCCCTTGTGTTGATGCAATGTGGTAGAGAGAGAGGAGAAACACAGTGGCATGGCCCTGAGCTGGTGGGAAAGCACTGCAGGTAAACAGCAGACTGCAATAGGGATATTAAACTCCTCACATAATTGTGATAATTCCTGTAGGAATAATAGGAATGATAATTCCTATTATCAGGAATCCCTCTGCCCCAATATCATTAAATTATCAGCATGCACATCTTGGAATCAAGCCCAGCAATCACTAATTCAAGCACCCAACGTCCAACTGCTGCTTTTTCCACTCTCCCTGCTGTAGAGGTGCCAGTCCTGAAGTTAAATGGGTCAGACTCTTCTCCAGCCCACAAGAACACAAGAAGATGCACAGATTCAATGCAGATAATTCAACCAGATATGGGACTCCCATAGCAGAGACCTGAAATGACTTTGGCTGCAGGAGAGACCCAGGTTAGAGAAGAGGCAGATGGGGCAGCAGAAAGCATAAGAAGACCTTGCCTAGGTCTGTCATGCTTCAGACAAGGACACAAAGGTGTTGAATCAAGCACCACGTTACACAAAGCAACACCAGCAGCAGAGAAGACTGAATTTTTTTCATTGGACCTTATGGATATATATCATCATCATCCTCACCACAGCAATAGCCATCAAAGTTGAACCGTGAGCATCCAACATTACCTTAAAGGTGAAATGAAATGTTCAAAGAAAAGCCATTGAAAAGGCCCCTTCCATCTCCTTTTACCCAAGAATAAATCTGAATGACTCAGAGGAGCCTGTTAACTGAACAAGCCAATAATTTGAACACATTTTCTTGCAGATGCAAGATCTTTAATAGATTTTTAAACAGTCCTTACCCAGTGACCTTTAAACAAGTTGTAGTTATCATGTGTAAATTCATTATTTCCTAAAATGTTTTAATTTTATAATTAACTTGAATGCACTGCCTGCATCCATCTAAATTCAGAATGAAGCTGAGTGAGAGGAAATCATGTGGATGGAAACTGCTGGGTTTATTGTTTTGGCTGTAGGAGGCAGAGGGGTGTTCCCAAGGTTCCTGGACGTTTTGGATGTTCCAAAAGCTTCCCACTGCCTGCAAATCCTCCTGCCTTGGCAATGCCAGAGCACAGCCTGACCTGGTTCAACAACACTCCCCTCCACTGCAATAGGCTCCCAGCTATGCAAGCACCACCAGGCAAGACATCTGCCCAAGCTTTCACCTTCTGGTGTCAGCAGAGAAGAAGTCTTCTAGGAAAAAACAAAAGATTTGTTGACAACTGCTTGCCTGTGGCACTTTTCTTTCCCTGGTGTTCATTAGGTCTCACTCTTCCAGGCAACCATTCCTTCTGACAGATCTTCCTGGGAATTTTAAGCCCTCCTGTTCCCTCTCAGGATGCAATTGGAACAGGTTCAAAATTGCTGGGGAAGTGGATGCCATCAGGAGTCTGAATGTGCTTTTCTCAGTCCTTTTCCTGGGGGTCCACCAAAGGCCACCAAGATTCTCAGGAGAGCCAGCTGAAATCCCATTGCAACTGTCCAGGCACTGGTACCACCCAGAACCCACATGTTCCTTGGGTGGATGTTCAAGTCATGACCAAGCATATGGGATGTCTACAGCTCCTCCCTGCAGAGATTCCTCCCTGCTCCCCTTGGCCAGCTCCCTGCATCATGCTGGGCTCCCAAAAATTCTCCTCCCTTCCCTGTTGCCTTCTCCACAGTATTAGGGACCTTATTAGCAGCCCAGCAGAAGTCCCTCCTTTCTGAAAACACTGCATGGTTTTTAGAGGAACACAACAAAGGCACATATTTAAAGGAACCCCACACCCAAACCAAGAGCACAGAAGCCAGGCAGACCCCATGTGTGGCTGTCCACACCAGCACAAGTCAAGCTGGAGCTGTGGGAAGCACCCACTAACAGCAGAGACTTCTCTTTATCCCCTGATGGCTTTGCAAGAAGGGACACATAGAAACACAGCTTCCAAATAATGAAGGAAAACAAGACAGCTTAGTAAAATCTGTTCTGTTTGAAAACTTGCAACTTCTTAGGAAAAGTCTGAAGCCTCCCCAGCTCCCTGCCAAGCCTTCAGCAGCTGAACACCTGCATGCTCCATCTGTCCCTACCTTTGCACATCACCTCCTCCTTCAATCACTTGCCACCCACCCGTCCCTCACTGCTTCCTCCAGATTACTTCTCTCCAGGTCTGATGGGACCACAACATTCCAGTCTGCACCCTTTGATTGCTGGTGGAATCTGCTGCAGAAAGCAACCTTGGGAAAAAACAGCACTTGCCAGCAAACTCCTCGTCCACCTTCTTCATGGGTTTAACTACTAAAGGTTCTGCTGCCATTGGCTTTGTATTTAGGAGGCTTGGATAAAAAATTAAAATCCCCAGCACTAGCAGAAGTTAGAGAGGGGAAAAAGAACCATCAGTTGTGTCTCTGTAATTCAGTGCTTATTAGAAAAATACAAGGATGTTGGAGACAGGGACAAGAATTTGGCAGAGATGGAAGAATGTAACCTTTGATGAGTGACAAGTGAGGTCCTACAGATGAATACTAACGAGAAAGCTTTGAATAATTCATAGTCAGGGTTCAAGGTAAAACAGTTTAACCTGATACCTTAGTAGTTGTGCTATCTTGCTGGCCTCAGGAATATTATCTCCAAGAACAGGATCTGAACATAACCCAGGTTTTTAGATGTTAATTTGTCCAGAGGTGTTTAAAAATCAAAGCTCGCTCACAGTTGTCTAGAAATTGCAGCACAAGCACCATGGGTCAGATGATTTTCCTTCAACCTTGCCCTGTGCCCACCAGTGCTTGCACCAGCACAACTTTTCAGCATCATGCTTCAGAGAAAACCTGGACGACAAATTCTCAAAACAAATGGGAGGAGTTTTGATCACGAGTCTTCAAATCCCAAAGGAAAACTCATTTCTTAGGGGGAGGTTATTTATCCAACAAAGCTCTTGCCATGGAGAGCCCCGTTTAGAAACTGGGAGCAGCTTCAAAATTTAGGCTTACTTTTTATCCTGTGTCATCTTCTGCCTTGCCAAGTCCTTCACAGCACTCCTTTTAAATCTTGAAATATACTTATATCTTTAGACAGAGTCCCAATTAACCAGTCCTCCAAGAGAAAGCCCTCTGTTCCTCCAGCAAACAGAAGGAAACCTGGACAACCACCAAAGTTATTTTTAACTGCACTGCAACGTGTTGATACAAATTCCACTTTCACACATCGCCTTTCAAGTGATATAAAAAATGACAAGTGATATAAACTGGGAAGGCACAACCATTGAGGGCATCACAAAAAAAAA
>NW_008588228.1:0-212 GCF_000691845.1 Merops nubicus
TCGCCAGCGGCACTGCAGGAGCAGCCCCGGCCCCGAACGCACCCGGCCCCGGAGCAGACGGACGGGGGCAAAACAAGGGGGGTCTTGCGAGGGTGGGGGAGGAGAGGAGCCCGGCAGCACCAGCGGGTTCCTCTGCGCCCTCCGTGGGTGCCCCGAGGCCCCGCTGCGTGGGAGCAGAGGCCAGAGCCCCGCTGATGTCTGCCACGCCCCGG
>NW_008588228.1:347-645 GCF_000691845.1 Merops nubicus
TGGGGGGGATGTGCTCAGCCCAGGGCAAGTCTGGGTTACACACAGCCTTGGTTGCACCCTTCCATGTCCGAGGACCTGAAGCAGGCAGAGCAGTGTCCCCACCTCATAGCCCCTGAGCTTCCCATGGGAACTGGCATCTTGGGGCATTGGGATGGGGTGCCCCGGGCACCAGCGGACACTGGGTTGGGGTGGCAGCACTCAGAGGGCGAGTGCAGTCAGGTCTGCCCCTCATGGGGAGATAGAAGCCCCGTCCTGGACTGGGTCCTCAGGTTACCCCAGGGGGCTGCCCGCCCAGCTC
>NW_008588228.1:693-1588 GCF_000691845.1 Merops nubicus
TTACCACAGGGAGCTGCCCGCCAGGCTCAGCCCCAGCCCCAGACCCAGCCCTGCCCTGGCCTTCTTGAGAGCCACCAGGCTGGCATCTCCCCTTGGCAGTGCCCTGCCCTGAGGTGGAGCTGGGTGACCGTGACCCATGAGGCCGCGTCCGTGCTGTGGGGCGTCTGGCTCCACAGGGGCTGAACCCCACCTCTACCCAGGGCCCACGGGCTGGCACCAGGCCTGAGCTGCTCCTTCCCATCCAGCCAGCAGAAGACAAGGCCAGGGGCCAGGGCTGTGTGCTGACCCCCAGGCATGGGGAGCCTGCCTAGCCGGGAGAAGCTGCTCAGCACCGTGCCCACATCTGCCGACACCCCACAGCCCCCACTGCCCACGCAGGCAGGTAAGTGCCTGGCAGCCGCTGGCCCGGTGACATCCCCAGTGTGCAGGATCCTGCCTCAGCTGGGGCTGGGTGGTGCCAGGGAGCTCTGAGCCCCCTGTCTTCCCCACAGCCCCCAGCAGCTACCTCGCCCTCTGTGACTTCCCCTCCGGCGCGGGGACAGCCCCCATACTGAGGATGGGGGAGCAGCTCCACGTCCTTGCTGAGTAAGTCCCTGCACTGAGTGGGCACTCCCAGCCAGAGTGCAGCCTTCAGGGCCGTGGTGATGGCACCTGTCCTGGGGGGGTCTCCTCCCTGTGCCCAGCAACCTCGGCCCCTCAGGATGGCTTATCTCCCCTCCCTACAGGGATGGAGAGTGGTGGCTGGTGGCATCCAAGGTGTCTGGCAAGGAGTGCCACATCCCCAGCAGCTGCGTGGCTAAGGTCAGGCACAGGTAAATGCTGGGAAGGGACCTCGGGGGATATGGCCCTACTGCAGAGAGCCTGGCCAAGGCGAGGCCAAGCCCCCCCGCCACAC
>NW_008588229.1:0-266 GCF_000691845.1 Merops nubicus
ACCTCTGGTGGGTGCTGCGGGCAGGAGGGGGCCTTGTGCCCAGCCATGCTCTGTGCCCAGTCTGACCATTCTCCTTGCACGACGGGTCCCCCGTGCCCAGTCCAGCCATGCCCTACATGTGACGGGTCCCTGTGCCCAGTCTAACCATGCCCCACACCGTTTGGGTGCCACACACCTTGTCCAGCCCCATGAAGAGCTGGTGCCCCATGTCCATCCATCTCGGGCAGGACCCCCCTGTGCCCAGCTGGGATCTGCCCCGTGCCCCT
>NW_008588229.1:335-562 GCF_000691845.1 Merops nubicus
GCCCCCGGCGAGGCCGGGCTATTTTTACCAGCCGCTTCTGCTTGATTTGAGCTGTGAACTTGTAACGTGTTTATGCTAAAGGGGTTTCTTTTTTTCCTCTCTTTGTGCTGAAGAGGCAGCGCCGAAGATCAAAGCTTGTCTCTTCGTGTTTGGCGATGGTGGGGCTGGCAGGGAGCGCGCTGAGCCCGGCGGCTCCACGGGCCCCGCGCCACGTGGCCAACGCCGCG
>NW_008588230.1:0-5978 GCF_000691845.1 Merops nubicus
TGCAGGGAGCTCCCGTCCTGTTTGCCTGGGCCAGCCGCGTCAGCCAGGGGCTCATCCCTCTCGCCTGCTGTGTGAGGATGGCGTGACACTCTAATTCCCCTTCAAATACAAGCGGCCGTGCCGTTTAAAGGAAGGAAATGTATTTAATTTAAAGATGAGAGGGTTTTAACATGTTTAACTGATCCGTTCTCATTTTTTAACTGCCAGAGACTTAAAATTATCATGTATGGCTGGGACTCCAAGTGGGGCTTACATTGATTTTGCTCAAATTAAAGGGGAGGTCTAACACAAAAATTAAAAAAGGACATTTTTGATGTCTGCCTTGAAATAAAGGTCTTCTTTGAGTAACAAAGCAATGCTCCTAGAATAAAAACCAGAATTCTGTATATTCTGGATCAATAACTGGAATTCTTTCTTGTTCTCAGTGAACAGCTCTCCAGCAGGGAGATCTGCAGAATGAGTACTGCAGCTGATTTACCTGGGAAAGTCTAGAAAACTATTGAAATACAAATGTAGAAACTCAAACTATTTCTTGATAGGCTAAAAGAAAGTCAGTTTATGACTCTTTTTCTTTCCAAGAGTTTTAAGTGAAACTTTATATAGAAGATGGGGTAAATATGAAGCTAGAGATAGTTCTGAGCTATCTTTTAGCTTCTCTAAAGCTATCTTTTGGCTTTGTGTCCAGGTATCAGCGCCACATCTACGCTGACCACTGTCTGCATGACACTCACCTTGCTCCTCTCTTTCAGAAGAGAACACTGCCAAGCTTATAGCATGCATTGATCCAAAAAACTTCAATTTTTGTAACTCTTTCGAGGTCTGATTTTAAAATCCTCATATCTCAGCCAAGCTTTTTTTGTCAATTTCACATCACAAATCCTGAGAAACACTTTATAAAGTGGACCTTGTAAAAATTTGTGTGAATTACATAAATCCACATTGTTACATTTTTATTTTGACAATATTGAGCAGAATACTGTAGCAGACTTTTTTTTCATTTATTTTTTTCCCTTGTTTTATTGCACCAGTTTTCAGGGAGGTAGAATTTTAAACCAGTAGCGAATAGCTGTATTTAAAACCTGCCTATTTTTGGATATTAATAATGAGTCTTCTGAGACATTAGAGATTCAGAAATTCAGGACAGCCACTGAGGGATCTCTTCAGCTCCCAGACACTCCTCCTCACTGATGGGCAGCATCTGAATGCTTCTCTCCATAAAAGGCTAGTTGTGTTAAATTCTTGGATAAGAAAATGAGACATGAGATTACTGAGAGTAAAGCCAAATGGCAGCTTGCTTTGTTTCTACATCTGAAATAACACAAACAGAATTAATTGTAAGTTGTTATTTCATTTATCAGCCCAGCGTGAGTCAACAGTATCATACAGCTGCAGAGAATGCAAAGATGGTGCTGAGACACTTCACAGGAGACACAGGAATCTGTCCAAACTATTTCACATTGGTTAGGGCTTTGTCATAGTACCAGCAGCTCAAGAGAGATGTGGACAAGGTGGAGGAAAGAGCAGAAGAATGATCAAACTTCCTCAGTACATGGCCTACAGAGAACCTTTGAAAGCATGGGGTTTATTTAGTGCAGAGACAATGGTGAGGAACTGTGGTCACAAGCTTCACACAGGACAAAGGCTGCACATAAGAGGAAGGAAATAAACTGTTCTCTGTCCCTACAACACAAAATGAAAAGGCTTAAATTACAGTAACACAGGTTCAGTGAAGCCTTGGGAAACTCCTGACCTGGAATGATAATCCACTGATGGAAGAGATTGCAGGTGGAGCCTCCATCACTCCAGGTGGGACAGGGATGTGTCACAAGTGGTGTGGTGCCAGCTGGGGTCCCAGCACTGGAGTTCATTGCCTCAAAGAAAATCCTGATTCCATCATTTACATTTGTTTCATGTCCAACTTAACTGAGCCTATATTTGCGAGGCAGGTGATTCATACTCATGTTTCCTATAATAAAATTGTCTCTGTTCCTTTTAATAAAAATATCTTTTTATTTGTTCTTCCTTCCTCAAGCCTATATTGCTATCAGGCAGAGCCTTTTCCAGAGATTATTGCTCATAGATAAAATGAGAAAAAAGGCAATATTTTTCCTTTGCAATTAAACCACATTTCTAAAATGTGACTATTTTACTTCACTATCTAATTTGTTTCTTTTTCCTCTCTCAAATACTGATTTTTTTTTCCAGTGCTTTTTAGGTTTTGCTTGGAGAAAATATAAAGAAATTATTTTTTAATCACAGTTAGTGTGCCAAGAAATGCCAGAATTCCTTGCAAAGTGGCCTTATCAGTGATGGCATTTGGGCTCTCTAAATAACACATACCAGGCAGAGGAGCCAGCATTCAGGGTCTGGAAATCTGGTTAGTGCAGACCACATAAAAATAGCAACTAGTTCTTCTGTTTCACACATTTCTCAATGCCACAATGGTCATTAAAACTGAAACTGCCATTTCTAAATTAACAGAAAGATGTACAGCAAAGCCTGAGGATGAAAAGAATTTCCACCATATGTTATAGCTGTTAAAACTAAAGTGGAGACAATGTTCCTTTAAATTCCATTACACAGCAGGCAAACGGTCCGTCTGAAGCTGAAATACTGAATTTCCATTTTCAGCTCAGGGGGGCCGAATTTTTGCCCACAGACCAGGAGCATCTTCTGCTAAGCCTCAGCCCCCGTGATGCAGAGAAGCACAAGGGCACATTCTGCTGCAGGACCGGGGACCTGCACATGAAGAAGCTCCTCCGGAATGCGGCCACCAGAGGCAGACGCACCCAGAGCCACAGCAGCTCTAAACAGCTGCCCCAGCTGCTCAGAAATAGAGGGGAAAAAAATGGTTTTCTGTGCAAGCCTGTTTACAAGTTAAGGGATTTATTTCTTTAGCTTGCCGATTTGTGTCACAAAGTGATGCTAGTCTGTTTTTTAAGTCACACCATCTCCTAGAATGTAGTACAAGACTTCTTTGTAGTCACTGCAGGGAATGCTACACTGGCTGACATTTTCTGGTGACACCCAGAACAAAAATAATATCTTTCTTTTTTTTCGTTATATTATACATCATCTTCTGCAGCAGCTCCCAGACAAACTGCATTATATTTGCTGAACTCACTACAGGGCCCTAATATTGAAAATCTCACATAGAAAGCACTGTCAGCATTCCATTCTATGTAAGCTCACAGATTGTACAGCATACTGTTAATTCCTGAATGGCAAGCTCCTAAAATAATTTAGTAGATCTTTCATTTACTAGTGATTATTTTATCTACCTGCACTGAGGCAGGGCAGGACACATTTCTCAGCTTTATGCCATTGGATTAAATCAATAACTGACATTTAACTTTGAATTGTCGAATCAGTATAATTCAGAACTCCAAATAAGCAAATAAATAACTAGACAATGGTAAGGATGCCCTCTGTTCAGCTTGGGATCCTTCACACAAATAGGGCTAAATGGGGTTTTTGAAATGCCTGCAGAGGCTCCAGTTCACTGTTAAGTGGCCTGCTCCTCACTCGGGGGCAGCTCGGGTTACTCATCACATAAAACCACGTGCATCAGGATCCTCACTGGGAAAAAAACCTTCACCAACCCTGTCAAATGATGAAGTGCAGCCTCTGGCCTGTACATAATTCAGCCATGCTCCTCGTTCCGTGCTGAGCTTGCTCCAAATACACTCAGAGTTACACCTCTCCAGCTCTGACTCAGCTCCTTATTCAATTACAAGGCCTTGGTTTGTGTTTCAAAGCAATCAGCGGATTGAACCGTCAGCGATATCAAAGCCTGATTCGTCAGGGAGTTGCTCTGACAAGCTTATTCCTCTGGGATAAGGCTGTCCAGGAGGCCTTGGAATGAGCAGGTCAGAGCAGGAGACAAAGAATTTCCAGCCTGTGAAGCAGTCCTCTGGAGGACAACAGCTACATCCAAAAGTTGGCCACCTCTAGAAAAGACTGCAGGTCTCTTCTGTTGACAAGCCCTCCTGGCATGAGCATTGCTTGTGAAGTGAACATCTGATTTTACTCCCAGCTCTTCTGTTTGTACCAATTTTGTGGAAGATATTCAAACAGTACCACGATAGCACTACAAAACCAAAAGGCAGAATTTTTTACCCTGTTACTCCTACCTAAATATATACACACTCTGCATTACTCTTCCTCTAATCCTGTCTCATGTGAATTAATGAAAACAATTGTAAAACTCCTACTCTGGTAACAAAACAATAACACCAGGCACCATCTTCAGTTAAATATTGTGACTAATCTAACCTCAGCAGCTTTCCCATTCCTCCAAGGAGACCTTGCGAGCACAGCTTATCTCAACTGCCAGAACTCAGATGTCACATCCCACCTGCCATAAAACCTTCAAATCACAGCATTCCCTCTCTTCTGAGGACTAGCAGGACTCCCACAGGAGGATCAGGGTGGATTTCATATCTGTGGATAGGTCCTTCTGCAGATGTTGTTCTCTGCATCATGTTTTGACCAAAAATAACAGATGCCCATGACATGGATGGGCAGAACTCCTTTACAAAAACCTTTGGTCCTAACTCTCAGTACTTTTCCTGTTCAAAAAATGATACTCTCTAGCACAAATGATATCAATTTCTAGAATCAAACCCAGCCTGGAGACTCTTCTGCTCTCTACTACATGGAGGGCAGGGATATCCTATTGAATATATCCTGCTGAGATATCACACAGGCCTGTAAACAACTGCTCATATGAACTCACCTGAACTCTGTGTTGTCTGAACTGGCCTCAAAGGCAAACTATGCAATGGTGTGAACGCTCATGCTGCTGAATCAGGGATACAAAGATGCTTCATGTGGGCTGCAAGTTGCATGATGGTCCATTATATAGCAAAAATGCTTCTTCCCAACCAGATTTAATAGGACATAAAGTATTGGCTGGCAGTAGATCTCATTTTACTGCAGCTTTGAACACACTTCTCCAATACCACAGCACATTTGACAGACTGCAGTAATACAGTAAATAATTTAATCTGATCAAACAGGTAAATAAAGCTGCAGCATTCCATCTCTGTTCTGTTGTGCGCAGTCACTGTTTCATGAAAAGCAGCCACTCACGATGGGAATCCCCACAGTAATTATACACTAAAAATATTTAGCATTTGTCATCAAGCCATTCTCATTAACATGATTTGTCTCACAAGCACACGCTTTGCTGAACAGTCAGGTACAGCTGCCTGTGGCACTTTGTGCCTATCTCAACAGGCTCGGGTGGAGGTCTGAGGCAATTAAGCGTGAAATTAGGCTGGTGGGAAATGAAGAAGGTTACACAAAAGAAAAGGAAAGAAAGAGAAGGGTCAATTTGCCTTCGGATCTCGTTTTTTCCACACGCACTGTGGTGTTGTGAACTTTTTGCTTCACAGCCTTTGGCCTCTGCATTACATGAACACATCTGGAGGCATGGGGTTTAAGGGACATACCTGCTTGCTCACCAGTCCTTCAGGAAAAGGCTCCCTGAGAGGTGACAGGATTCCTTGGAGGAGGTGATGGAGGAGCAGCCCAGGGAGGTCACTCTGGAAGGAGTGGGGGACAGGAGAGGAGAAACTACCCTTGGGATCAGTCCTTGAGGGAAAAGGATAGTTTTCCCTCAGGATAGGGATCCTGACTAGCCAAGAAGGTGAGGCTGAAGAAGGCAGCTCTGAGGGGAACAGCCTCACCCTCGGGCTGAGGCGCTGATGAGGCAGGGAGGGGCTGAGGAAAGCGGCCTTTGGCTGAGGGGAGGTGAGGCGGCCATGCCTTGAGACGAGGCCCTGAGGAATCTTCCCGCGCTGCCGGGAGCGGACCCAAGGGGGTGCGGGGTGAGGCGCTGAGGAATTCCCCCCTCGGAGCGGGTGTGGCGCTGAAGGATCGCCCCTCGTTGCGGGCTGAGGCGCTGAGGGATGACCCTGCGGTGAGGGTGAGGCCTTGGGGGCTCGCCCCGCGGGGAGGGTGAGGCGCTGAGG
>NW_008588231.1:0-291 GCF_000691845.1 Merops nubicus
GTTGGCAGGAGCTCCCCCCCCGCTATTAGGTATCTTTTGCGGAACAAGAAACCTAGATCACTTACAAATTAATTTGGAGTTAAACCTACAGAAAATGAGAAACATGCTGCTTTGCAGGAGAGAGCGCTTGGCCAGTGATCAAGAAAAATACATCCAAACAGGTATCTTTTGCGGAACAAGAAACCTAGATCACTTACAAATTAATTTGGAGTTAAACCTACAGAAAATGAGAAACATGCTGCTTTGCAGGAGAGAGCGCTTGGCCAGTGATCAAGAAAAATACATCCAAAC
>NW_008588232.1:0-270 GCF_000691845.1 Merops nubicus
ATGGGCTCAGCGCTGCCGCCCAGGGTGAGGGGTGGTGGGTACAGCTGGGCCAGATCCAGCTCCTGGAGGGGATTGGAGCCGCCCAGCAGCGGGCTGACGAAGGGCTGGGCTGGATCTGAGCCGTCGGCTGAGGTATAGCGCAGGACACACTCCAGCAGCAGCAGCTCATGGACCTTCTTCTCGAGGAGACCTGGGGGGAGGGAGCACCATCCATCGGGAACCCTGCCCAGGCCCACCACCAGCTGGTTGCCGAGCAGGGGATCCACTGGC
>NW_008588232.1:346-547 GCF_000691845.1 Merops nubicus
CCACTGAGATGTTCCTACCGCTAACACTCCTGAACCAGCTGGAAATCTGGCACCACAGAGTCACATGCCGGACACCCACGGATGACAGGGCAGGGGGAAAGACCCGGCTCCGTTGAAACACCGTGCCAGGGAAGGCTGGACGTACAACATCTGGGCCATGTGGCAAGCGAAGATGGGCAGCTTTGACTCACCAAAAACCTG
>NW_008588233.1:0-21014 GCF_000691845.1 Merops nubicus
TTCTATGATTCTATGATTCTATAAATAACAGGAGGGAAAAAAAGAGGAAAAAATGAGAATTGGACCCTGAACCTGGCAGAGCTACCTGCCTCTGTGGCATGGGGAAAGGACAGCATGGGAACATCTTCTGCTTTGAATTTCTGACCCAGGACTGTCCCTTACAACAATGTGCCAACTCAGCTGGAGTAAATATATTTTTTTAGGTTTAACTATGCCATGTTAGCCAGTAATCATAAAAGCAAAATCCCCCCGTTTTACAGCAGGGCTTCCCCCATCACTCAGGTGAAAGCTAACAACTTGAGAGTGACTGTTACTGACACATGAAAGCTTGGTTGTTCCAGCTAGATGAAAGGCACCAAACCCGAGACAAATATCGTGTCAACCCTCATGGGGAATCTTGTAAAGCCATCTCCCATCCTGTAACCGTTCTGTGGTTAAATAGTAGCTTCAGTTCTCTGATGTTGCAATCCAGTACCTTTCACAAGCATTAAATTCCCTCTAAATTAATTCTAAAAAAGGCATTCTGCTTAGAGTTATTTCAATTGCCCAGTTATTTTATATGAATCTGATAACTAGTTTCCTGCTACAGAGATTACATCTTGAATACCTAATGCCACTTTGGAAATTTTTTAGACAAAACAAAAATAGATCTAAAATATAACACACACAGTTTAGCTAAGTGTAGAACATTAATGCAGGGCATGATTGGAAAAACAACAAGTACATTGGAGGAGGAGAGCAGATTCAGTGGATATCTTTCAGGGTTAGTACATGCTGTAACTGGTCATTCAGGCATTTCTGGTTCTGAAAGCACATTTTTCTTAGCATAGAAATATCAGACTTCAACAATTCAAAAAAAAAAAGAATAGAATGAAGGGTAGAGTGCAGCCAAAGGGTAGCCTTTAACAACCATTTCAAAATGAAATCTAAATATGCTTACATATTAGATAAGTGTTGGCTTCCAGGGAAGCTTTACAACACTTTAATTCCATCCTGGACTGGGGTATATGGAAATGTTTTGAATTTCCATAAGCATCCAGGGCTCTCTGCTAAGCTAACAAGCTGATATTTCTATTCGTATAGAAGCTCTTTTTTTCCCTAAAGTAACTCACTAGGCTCTTTGGTGACTTTTCTGTCTTTTTTCTTTTGAGCTGCAGTACAATTTCATTAATAGGACTATACAATAATTATTATTCTCATATTCTCATCAGCTACTGATAACTCAAACTGCCCTATTTTTTTTGCTGTATGAATTCCAGGACTTTTTTTTTTTTTTTTTTAAATGTCAGGGATTTTTTCTCTTCTCATTACTTAAAACTCAAAGCTAGTGAGTTGCATACAGGTAGAACATCTTCTCACTGGCCGCTCTTACTCCACCCCCCTGCCCATAGCACATTTAAGTTCTTTGGAGGTTTTCCTTAGCCTTCACAACCAAACCAGCAGTGGCCAGTCCATTACTCATAGCCCATCACACACACCACATGCACACATGCATACAAGTCCTGCAGAATAGATAAATTAAGGCTGACCTTAACTTTCCCTAGCCAAAGATGAGCAGGGAGACCTATTGAGTTGTCTAAATGCTGCAGTGATCCAGGGAAAGTGGGGACAATTGTTCTCCCTGCAACAGATGAGGAAAATACAACCCTGAAGTCAAAAAGACCAGTCCAGTCTAGCTGATATTTGCAGCCACCTAAGGAGAGCAGACTGGTACCTGCTCCCAGGACATGCTGGGCATCCCTCCATCTGCATTTTGTCCTCGTTCACATACAAGTAATATGAGTTTAATAAAAAACCAAAAACATATAACTGGCTAAATCAATGATTCTTAACAAGAAACAATAGATCAAGAAATGCCTCTTGACACTTTACCTTCAGGGTGGTACAGGCAGCCTGTTTCTCTCTGCTTGTCCTGCTGACGCTGTGGGTCGCTCCAGCCCACGCAGAGCCCAGCTAGCCACCATGGCAACCCTCTGGCAGTGCCCTGTGCTCTCGTGCTGTCCCAGAGCTCCTCAGAGATGTGAAAACACAGCGGCAATGGTTCCTCCCCAGGTAGGACTGCTCAGACACTGCTTTCATGGGTACATCAGCAGCTCAACACACAAATCCCTCTTGAGGAAGATACAGATACAGAGTCCTTCAGCTCGTGTGTGCAGTCTGCAGTGACCACGGGCACTGGTGATGACAACCTATCTACCCACAGAAAGAGTATTAATTTGCAAGCAACGGACAGAAGCAGGGCTGTCAGCCAACTGGTAATATTTTGTAGACCTGATGCCATATGTCATGTATTAAAGGTCTTAGTTCAGTAAAGGTCTGTCTTACGCATAGCTTAACGCTAAGCCCAGGGGTGTCCCTGTGAAGCCTGTTGCACCTCTCATGGTTTTCAAGACAGCTACCCAAAGAGCTGCATAAACGGGGCTTTAGTTACTTTACTATAACTTTGTACTAGCCTTTATTTTCAGGCTCTGTGTTTAAAATTGAAGGAAATTACATTAAAAAAAGCAGAAGATAATTTAAGTTGGATTCATAGCAAAGAAAGCAGGTACTTTGATTCTGTCTGTATTTAAAATTAGGGAGGACCTTGAAGGCCAAAGAAAACGGCCTTTCAGTGCTGAAATATTTTTGTAACTTGTTGTGCACAGCTTCTTTAAGCAAGTCCATCACTGAAAACTGTTCTCTGTCACTGAACCCGAAACCCAATACAACATTTTTGTCCGCTCTAGCTTCCCATGGCTAGTGTACCTCAAGAGAGAAGGAGATCTTATCAAAATGGGAGAGATTAGGAACAGCAAGCAAACCTGCTCAGCAAATAAATATGAATCTGGAGAGACACACTCTCCTCACAAAAGCAGAGCCTACAGATACAGGTTAAAAGTGGGTGAGCTGACTATTTCCAAAAGATGAAAAATGATTTGGCTTTTACAGATGGAAAGGTGATTCCACACTGTAACTACTCATCGAGCGGTGGCACGTGCAAACCCTTTCATACAGCTGCACAAGCAATAGCCCAGGAAGCACAGCTTTCATAATTTGGCAGCTGGATGTGGAGATAATTGTGTGGATATGGGCACTGACCTCTCTGCTAGAACAGATAATAGAACAAAAAAAGAGGAAGATGCCAAGGAGATACTTGATTTCTTTGGGTAATTGTGACTTGCAGTTTGTTATCACACTCAAGTGGAACATCAACGGGTTCTGTTTTTTTGTGAATTTTTAGGGAAAATTGATAACATCAGCAGTCAGCTATCTCCTATTGCCACTGTCTTGGCTCCTAACACAACTAGTAATACAGATCTGAGGGGCTTCTTGTGATCATTTTCAGTCAAGATGTGGGGTAACAGAAGATGATTGCAGAAGAAGGCAGCTGAGAGGAGGCTGTCCTAGGCCACAGCACTCACCTTCTGTACAACTGAAAACTGACACTACAGATATGCTGCTGCCCTTGGTATCCCCTCTGCTGCTGAGGACCGTGACTACTCTGGCCAGGTGGCCTGTGCAGGAACCTGCTCACATCAGCACTTGCTCTGTCTCCAGCATCAGGGAGAGGTTCCACTTCCTTTGAAAGACTGAAGTAGATACCTCATTAGGCCTTGATTATCCTCAAGCAATTGCTTAGATTTCTGTCCTATTACTGATCTGCCTTTTTTTAGCAGAGGTCGTGGAATGGGCAGTGGCTGTCTTGTCTTCGTTATAATGCATCATTTGAAACTTTGCAATTAAGCTTCAGATCAGGCCACAGCACTAAGACCGCTTTAACGAGAGTGAGTAATGACCTTGTGCTGCACGTGATTTCTGGCACACCATCAGTTTTAATTCTTCTTGATCTTACTGTAACCCTTTGATACTTTGGATCAAGGGTTCTCTTGAAATGCTTTAAGCACATCGTAGGACTTTCAGGGACTGTTCTGACATGGTTTCGATCATACTTGTCTCAACATAGCCAGACTGTCACCTGTAAGCTTTCCATATAAATTCAAATTGCCAAAGATTAAAAGAGAGCTGAAAATCTGGCCTGTGCACAGAACTGGGGAAATCTGGTGTGGGTCCCCAGAGTGAGCAAACCTAAGGAGGATTCTGCTACGAGAGCAAGGTAACCCCTTTGATGTGCCATGCCCAAGTACAGCAATGCTATAATTAGAACAGAAAGCTACACTATGCTGGAGTGGGGAATTTACTAAAAACTACTGAGAGAGAGACTTCCAGAAATTTAGACTTCCCAGTTAATACTCATCTTTACATTACATATAGGTCAAACTAACACTTTGTGGTTTAAAGGACAGTGTAGACACTCACCCAGTTAGACCAGTGATAGTAATCACATTGACATTAGCAGGATAAAGATCTCACCTTTAAATTCAGGGATATTTGGACCCAGATCCAAACCCAAACCTTGTAGCTAGAACCAATTTTTAAACAGGCTGTGTGTGGATGAAGCAGAACAACCTTGGTATTTTCAAGGTGCTTTCCTAGGTCTTGGAGTCTCATAAACCTAGACTGCTTTCTTTGGTGAGGAGGAACACTATCTAATTATAAAATTAATCTCAGTAAAATTTTACCAGCAGCCCCTTGACTTCTCCAAATTTTGTGGAGAAGATCCCAACAGCTGACACAAGACTTCCATGAGCATGAGCCAATGAAATAGATGAAGATTTGGTCATAAAAACTCATAAAATGTTTCCATAGCTTTTAGGTAAGAAAGTTGCACAATGTCTGGATGCACAAATCTTCAAATCATAGAGTCCTTTTCAACAGGAGCGATCGGTTCCTATTAACAGCATGAGACCAAGCACCAGATGCACTGAAGGACCACATTCAGCATCCGCAAGAGAGAGGAGCAACTACCAGCCCCCATCTCAAACCACAGACAGTGCCAGCAGCTTAGCTATCAAGGACACAGGCAGTGAGAATGGGACTGCAGCCTGTGCCTCGCAGGCACGTATATGGAGCCATCGCCGTTTGGCCCATGGCCCTGGTCTGCCCACTCCACACAGGGCTTACACTTGCTGAGCTTGCCAGATGGGTGTAGCTGTTCCCATCTGAAATCCTCCTTCCAGGCATCCCAAAAGCTCCTGTCCTGTCTCACAGGGTATGTCCTGGGCTGTTACCCATAAGCAGGCTGATTCACGTCAGGCTGCTGACAAAGTCTCAGAGGTTACCTACCAACAAAGCAAAGCAACAAGATGCTTAACAGTTCCTCTCCTTCTATAGTTTAAATATTATCACCTTAAAAACAATGGACTGAGCTATTTAAAAGTAATAACTCTGTACCTTATTATTATTATTATTATTATTGAAGTTCTTTACATGCCGCATGAAGGGGGTTTCTCTGGAAGCGTAGCAGGGAAATCCATGTGTTTTATGGCTGTTGGATGGCACTACTAGGGAACCGAAAAAGCTTTCAAACTTGCTATCAATCACTTGATATATGCAGGAGGTGATCTTTATTGATATGCTTCTAGTCACCAACTAATATAGTTTGTCTTCCATTATACCCTTCACATGAGGCCTTTTTCACTGCACTTGCTTGGTGGCTTCTGCAGACCTGGTAACAGTGAATAAAGCTTATTTCCCAAACCAAGCTTATTGGAGCAAATGTGCACTTTTTTCTTGGGATGTAACAGGCAGAAAACACTCTCATCTGACACCCTCTTGGCTGCAAGGAGAGCAGATCAGTGATACCATTAATGTCCTACAATAGCATGCACAGAAAAGAAGTAAGGCAACTCAATGGATTTCACTCTAGACAAAATTATCATTACTACGTCAGGATTGACTTCTTTGTTAACCCAACACAGTCACGCTTATTAGCATGAAAAAAGGCAGGGGTCATTTAGCACAACCCTATTTACTGTGAGCTGGAAACACACCTTCCAGCTCCTGAGTCTTGACAGAGCTGCAAAGAGCAAATAGCAGCAGTGTGCTTCGTCCCCATGTCAGGTCCTCCAGGCAGCAATTACAAAAACCAGTTGTGTTATCAGCACACTTCAGAGCGTGGCCATGCTGATGTGTAGCTCTAAACACAGCAGAGCGTGATCAATTAAACACATAAAGGGGTCTCTGTATCAAAGGACTCTGGCCTAATCATGGGACAGAAACCACAAACTCCCAAATCTGAAACCCAGTTTTCTTCAGCTATTTGACCAACACTTCAGAGCACATCCATACATTTTAAAATTTACACTGTTAAAGGAATACATAGCAATGCTCCTTTCAGAGGTGTTGCATTGATTAATAAGCTTGTCACCAAGGATGGAAATTGCTACGTAAGTGTTAAGCACTGTTAACTGACGAAAGACAATTCCATACATTCTGGTGCAATCAGGAGAACTTCAGCAGAATTTATTAGTTTCATTTGCATATGTACTCTGTCTGACAACAGTGATCAAGCTGGTGAAAGTAATTTCAAATGTTTGTTATGCTCCATGACTGCAGAAAAATTAGAGCGAAAATTCTGGCTCACAAGGCAGAATTGTGCCTGCTGAAAAAATCTTTAATTTCTGAAATATATAGAGAGCACAAACAAATATTTCTCTCGTCAGGTTTGCACACGCCTCAGTGATATTTAGCTTAATAACTGTGCGAAGAACGAACAGTATAGATGAAGTTAAAGTACAGAACAACATTCTGCAGGAAAACTGCTAATGCTTTCCTTTTCAGCCACATGTCCTCCTTAAGGGCTTACGCTTCTCAGCAAAGTAAAGAACATCTGTTTTAGTCACACCTAGCTCAGTTTTTCTGCAGTTCACCACTTACCTCCTGATGCCACATCACCAATGTGAAACACTATGAACAACCTGAGACTTTAATGGCATAGGGCTATGGGCACCAATTTTGGATTCTCAGAGGTCAAACTACAGATTTTCTTAGTTAAAAAAAACAACCAAACAAAAAAAAAAAAAACTATGAATCTCTGTATTTCTAGATTGTACCATCCTTTCTGTGAAGACTTCCTGCAGCAGAGTTTAGCATTAGAAACTTAGTCCTTAAACTCCCATTTCTATGCCTTTGCCATAAAACCATGGTTCCTCTGGTAAGCTTTTTCTATGCCTTTGCCATAAAACCATGGTTCCTCTGGTAAGCTTTGTAAACAACAACAACCACCACCCCCAGCTGAGCAAGACTGGTCACTTCTGCTTCTAAGACTCCCAGAGAAGAGGCTCACTGAGTTTGTGAGCTAACAGATGGGAGTCCGCAAGAGACTCAAGAACACAGGATAATTATCTGACACTGGCCGACACTGTGGTGAAGCAAATAAGTTTACTGCCATATCTTTCTGGTTTTGTTTTTCTGGGCTAAGGCTGTCTCTTTATTTATGTTGGTGCTGCATCCCCCACCACATCAGGGTTTGGATGTGCAGCTGGAGTATGGATGTCTCTGTCTCTTTTGTTCTAACCAACCATTAGAGATGGAGAGGGATTTATATCTCTTTCCATTACGTTACTATGGAAAGAAAAAAAGGAAAAAAAAATAGGCATAATTTCCTGGCACACGTATATGTGCCCATTTTGCCAAGGGTTGTGCTGTGCATGCACTGTGAACTGCTGAAAATGTAAGGTAGCTGTGAAACGTGGTGCTCTTGCATTTACCAAGAACCACCAGCTCTTTGCCTTTAACAGAAGATCTCTGGCCTAAAGAGGCAGCTTTAAGAGCTCTCCTGACTCAGTTGCAATCAAGATACCATCCACTTAAATAGGCATTTGTACTCCCAGTGATTTTAGGAGATGAATTACTGATCTTATTACCATAGTAAATACCCTTGAGGCAACGTACAGGCCAACAGAATATTGCTTTCTGCTGGTACGATACCCATTTCCAGGAGAACTCTAGGAGTATTCCTAGCCATATGGTAATAATAAGATTTGCTTAGTCTATATTTGCCAGAAAGTCCCATTTGCAGAAGTGGCTTTTAAATCTTTGACACTGCTCATGGGAAACAGCTTGTCAGCTATGAAAATATCCCCACCAGCTCCTGTAGATCAGCCTTACCAGTGGGGTAAAGAGATTTGCAGGTGGTATAGCTCAGTACCAAGCAGAGAAAGTTTGAGCTGACAGGAAGACTGGCAGAGGAACATTACCTGGATAGACAAAGACAGCTGTTGCCTATCAGCAGCGGTGCAGCATGCGGTGTCCTCTGAGAAGGGTCCCCTTTCCCTGCACCACTCTGCACCCAGGTGGGCAGCAGGAGCTGGAGAGGAGCAGGGACTGACAGTGTGTGGGAGGCCTCCAGCTCAAGCACACTCCATTTGTTTGTCACTGACCATCATCTGGTCAACAGGAAAAGTTGCCTCCAGGACTCCATTCTCCTTGGGAATAATGAAAAGGTGAAGCTGGCTAAGGTCAGTGTACAGGAGGCCCTATTGAAGGTAGGAGCAGGTTGGCCACGAATTACTGAGCATCATCTGGTATCACAGATAAGCCGAATGGGTAAGACACTAGGCAGGCTCTACAATAAGGGATGGATTTAATTAACAATTGCACAGAGGGAGCAGACTGTAGCATTTTGGCACGAAGATATCCTACATCTGACAGTTACTTAAAGAGACAGGGAGCACCCTATTATAAAAAAATATATTACTCCTCAATGTATTTTTAAAATTACACCAGAAACAATAACATATTGTATTACCCATTCTCTCCAGAGCTGCCTGGTTACACCAGCACTGGGCAGTGCAGACTCTCTGCAGATATTCTGCATGGGAGCTTATTTAAAAGCATTGGTCCATACTTGGCTCCAAAAGTACAACTCTGCTAAAGTCAGGGGGTTGTGCAGATGTAACTAAAGGCAGATGTTGATCCATATTAACTAAACTATTAAATACATCAATCTTACCCAACCATCTGACACCTTGTCCCATTTCCCAATGTTTTGTTTCCAAAAAGTTTATTTAAATTCAGCCAGCTGACAATTTGCAAGCTTCTGGGTAACCCCATTTTTGCAACCTCTTGCTTGAGCTTGAGCTTTTTTTTAATTCTCTCTCTTTCTTTTTAAAATTATTACTTTAATGTTAAGTGAATTTTTATTTTGAAAGTTAAAGATAATCCTCACTGCACAGTTCTAGCTGTTCCTCTCTTCAGTCAGTAAAAAAAAAAAAACAACAAAACAAAACATCCACAGAAAGAAGCTGAAACAAACAAGCGTTCAGTTCTTCTTTCTTTTCAGGTGTTAGAAAAACAATTAATTCACCATCTCCTTACCTCATGGGTCTCCAACCAAAGAGCATACAAGTGACTTTGATGATCCCAGTATCAGTCCCAGCAAATGTTTAACCACATCCCACAGATCAGTACAGCTTCAGCAGATGGACTGTCCTCCCAAGGAGCCAAGCATGGGGCGCACTACTGCTAAAATGGGCACATGTGGAAAACAGAAAAGTACATCCCTGAACAACCTGCCTGAGTAAATAACCTTCTGCTCTTCATTCACCTGAATAAAGCATTGCCCAGTCATTGCAAGCAATTAATGAGGGGGGAATATTATTTATTAATCAATCTAAAGGAAAAGGGGTTCAGTTCAGAGAGTTCAGAGCTCCCTTACCAGTAATGCAACTGATTTGCTATGTTGTCATACCAGCTTTGAGACCATACAACATCACTTACTCTGGGTCTTTTCACTGATGACAAGCAACACATTACTGGATCTTTGTCCTTTTATAAACACATCCATTCACTAGAGCCCATCCTACAGAAGTAGATTGCTTTTTCTGAATCATATTTAAAAATCAGTGCTGTAAATTGTACTCTTAAAAAGAAGGCCACAGAAAAGGTGTGACCTGAATGCATAAGAATTTTTTGAATGAATAGAGTCCTTAATATTTAGTTTTGCCTAATGAAGTAAGGCATGGATGTAAAAGGATTACTATTCCTGTAATGTTCAATTCACACACAAAGTGTAATTCATGGAACCTGGCTTTAATTTTTTTCATATAAATAATTAATGCTGCATTTAAAGCATGTTAAAATGTTTTATTTCTTAATCAGCTAATTTGACTGAGAAACAAAGATGCCTTTATTTTCATTTTCCTTGACTAGAGTTACTGTAGTAAAAGGTCCCCTCTAGCTTTGGCCTTCACTCTCAAATTTGCTGCTGCCAATTAGCTTTCTAAAGTCACTATTTTCCAAAATGTTTCTCACTTTTTCAAAAATGTAATTGAATGTCTGTACATCACAGAGTTTCTTGTGTTCAGACACGGGGTGTTAAACATTCTTTGGGTTGACTTGGGTCAGCTTTAAAAAGTCTCAGACACTGAAACTTGAGAAGCAGTCGTGTGCTATAGTGTTTTCTCCACATCCTGTTAAGTATTAAGTGGTTATTTAAAATAGAGTTGTTATACTCAGCAACTGACTTAAAGTGCTCGATATAGTTTACAGGACGATTAATTAAATGAGAGTATTGCATGTGATGCACATGTATTTCCATAATCATTCACATTGGCCTATAGTTGCCCTTTAATTTTCATACTAATTAAAGTAACACATTGAACTGCAAATTGTAAATGGCTGCATTTCTCAGTAGATGTTAACACTGATGTAAGCTGAATAGTGAATAAAAAAAAACCCAAGAATTAAGCAGAGTGTTTTTTGACTCTGATACATTCAAGTTTCCCTACTCATTCCATTACTGGACCATGTCCATATTTTAACAAGACTGCATTTTTTCTGTGTTTTCAGGCCCATATTTTTCCGAGGTACAATATGCTTATTTTTTTTGTATTGTGGTCTCTGGCTAGTTGGTTTTCATCTGATACAACAGAGCAGTTATGCAGTGTTCGCAGTTACAGATTAGGTTTTTTGAGTGGTGGTGGGGCTGAGGTCTGTAATCTGATGGGCAGAAAGAAGAAAACTGAAATGTGCAGCTATTTCACCAGTAGTTTTACCTCTTAATTACATCTGACCCATTATCCTCCTTGATTCTTGCTCAAATCTTGACACGGCTGACTTGGAACCTGAAATGCAAACCAGAGGGCTGTACTTTCAGGTCGCATCAAGGAAGGGGGAAGTTACTCCCTAGAACACTGAGACTTGGAAAAGAGAAGAAGCAGATAGGAACAATTATCCCATGGCTCACACAGCTGCTGGCATTTTGACTTGGCACACGCCCTGACGGGGACCACTGTATCCACCTCAAGCAATCTCTAGCATGTAATGGACATATGGTAATTGCTATTGAATGAGAAGTAACCTTGGACTATAGGCATATGAAAGACACCTTTAAAAGAAAAAAATCCTTGACCAAAAAAAAAAAAAAAAACCACCAAAAAAAAAACCTCTGTCGGGGCCAACAGCTCAAAAATTAACAACTAATCACTCCTTTCAATGTGTCCTCCATCTAATTGCTTCCATGATGAGGTGTGGGGTTTTTTTTTTCCTTTCAGAAATGAGCATTATAAAAGATTTCTTTTTAATTTAAAATGAAAAATTCCTCCACTCCCAGGTGACCTATCCAAGAGAAATAATAATAAGCACTCGATTGCTCAGAGAGCATCAGCTCTCACACATATTACAAGGCTGAGCGTTCATGCTCTTTTACACACCCCCAACCCACTGCTTTCCTGCAGCGTGTCCTATCTCCAGATCCTAACTTGGCTCAGCCCAAGATGTTATTTGTTAAAATTAACTTTCAGATCAGGCTGGAGTCAGTGTACTTGGCAAGGAAGAGAGGAACCAAGACTGCAAAAGGGAGGGAACAGCTCTGGGAGGCCGAGAGGAAAGCTGCAGCCCGGAGCTGGGGTTTCTGAGGAGGAGAGCAGGACACAGCAGCCCTGCAGCAGAGACAGGTTTGCTCCCAGGTCTGTCACAGCCACCTTGAGGACTGTGCTATTCCCAGGTCCCTTCTTGTAGGCCAGGCAAAGCCTTCTTTCACATAGGCCCTCAGCCCTCCAGGATGCAGCTGTGTAGGACTGAGCCCCTGCTCCTGCCTTGGTGGGGGCATCCCACCATGACCGCTCCCATGATATGCTTTATTCTAGCAAAAGTCTTCTGAAGTTCAGCCATGGCAAAGCTGAACAGCCATGCATTGCAAAATGAAGGGAGTCACGCTGAGGGAAGACTGATAGATTATGGTAATAATGCAAAATCTTTTTTTCCCCTCATAAACCAAATTTCCCATACATTTCTGGAAGATTAATTTAGACTTAGGGAGGTTTTGAGTGAGGTACTGAAAAAAAGACTCTAAATGCAAGGCTGGTTTCTACCTGGCCTTAACTACTACATCAACTCCAGTACATTTATATGTGGAAATGTACAGGCACTTCAGCGTAATTACCTAAAAACTCTACAAAAGAAAGCCTTCAAAATGTTTTAATTGCAAATTTGGGCTTTCAAAAAATTACATTGGTATGATCCATTGACTAATTAACCATGTATTTGAGGAAAAAAAAAAAAAAAACACAACCAACTGTCAGCTAGTGTCAGCTAGGTGGACACAGTCCTGTTTGCCTTATGTAGATGATGCATGTAACTATGTGCACATATAGAATTAAATAGTAATTTGAGTTTGTTAGATTTTGTTTTTCCTTTGAGGAAATGTTGCTCTAAGTGTAACATTAGATTTATTTTCAAGTTTACCCTCAAACTCTGTTGTAAGAAAGAAGGGAGTATAAAGGGGAAAAAAAATCCTAAATGAGAAAGCCCTTGAAACCTCCTGACTCCTGTGACACAAAAATGTTGTGCCTCCTGTGAGGGAGGTCTAGCTGCCTCTTCCACTTGGACACAAATCTCCTCTCTCTTGCTCCCCCAACTTTCCTTTGCACTCACCTACCAGACATAGCATGGTCTTTCTCTGTTGTAGCCTGCAGCTGGGATATGGCTGGTGAGGTGGAGTTGGGAGACGTCAGTTGCTGGTAGGGCAGTTTGCTTTGCAGAGTGCTGGGCTGGTACTGCAGCCTCAACGGGACCATGGAGCAACCTGGAATCAAAAGCAGAGCTGAGCAGGGCTGCCTCAGCTCAGCAGGATGCTGGGCATCAGGAAAGTGTGATTACATGAAAGCCAAGGGCATGGGAAGTCTTTTATCATTCTAAAATCAAAGCCTTTTTACACAGACTCATGACAGCTGGCTATGATGAGCAAAATAAAACTAATTTCAAAATTACTCTTGGGCACAATTGTCACGGTTTCATTCAGGAAATTTTCAAAACAAGCACTTAAATTTAAGCAGGTGCCTAAATCCCACTGAACACAGTAGGATTTATACACCTGTTTTAGTGCTTTCCCGGGCAGGGATGGCCCTCAGCAAGTGGTATGCCATGTCCCAGGAGTCCCCAAGTCCAGGTGGCTCATTCACATCCAGGTTTAATTGCCAGTGCCCAGCCAGCACTCGGGTCATACCACCACTAACCAGATTTTTATTTTAGTGCACATCCTGCCACGATGCAAACCTGCTGCAGCCCTGCAGGCAGCTTTACTGCTAATAAGCTGCAGCACAGAGACCTGTGCATGAGAGCTACCTAAGAAGGTTCACAGTCACCAGCTGCCACTGTGGATAACAATGCTGTTCTTTCAAGCCAAGAACAGCACATTAGAGCCACTCCTTGAAGTTGCCAATGGGGCTTTTCCCCCTTTTTTATTATTCTGAAGTCCATCATCATGGTTCTAGCACAGCTAGGATAGCACCAGGAGCCACAGTGCCAGAAGTCCTCTCCTACCACAGAAGCAGAGCGTGGAGGGGGTGGGAATCCCTGGTAGTCTCCTTTTTACAAGATACAGATGAGCCTGTTCAATGGCAAAATTAGCATGCTGAGAAAAGCTCTTCTCACCCTAGAAGAAGCACACTGCAGAGCTGGGGTGACAACAAGGGAAATGAAAAGGGGAAGTTCATGATATGACAAGTAGTGTAAAGTATTATTTTGAGCTTTAACAATGCTGACCTAGGCAAGACAAGAAGTTGAAAAGTAGCAAGAATTTTCAATGAAAAACCCTCCATATTTCATAAACTTCAAGTCATTCTTGTTAATTAATTGGAAAGCAAAACCAGAGTTTTAATTTCTCTTCCTCTTTCTCTGCTGGCAAGAGGAGGATGGGAAAGTAACCAGAGAAAGAAAGGGTCACCACTAAGCTTTCTAAGGTCTTGCCTTTTGATACTGTGACTTGCTTTGGTTATTTTTTCATTACTTATTTTCACTAAAATAAAAGGTCTCCAGAAAAGCTTTTATTTTGGTTAAAACCAAAATTAAATCTGATCTACCACTGAGGTAAAAAAACAATGGATGTAAGGAAGACAACCTCTGTATCATTGTTCTTACATACTAAGGAGGGCATGTGTGAGTCAAAAATGCACTGACAGACCAGCATAGGTCAGATCTGTGGAGGAAAAAAAAAAAGGGGGGAAAAAAAAAAAAAAAGAAAAGAAAAGGATTTTTAACAATCTTTCAGCCCTCTCTTTATTAGACCTTAATTAAATCAATGGGTCAAAGCAACAGAGGGAAAAAATGGTTCAGCTAGGGGACACTAATCAACCCCTTTCAGTGGACTGAAAGATAAGCAAGAACTAAGCTTTAAACCAACATCTGCCTCATGTAACACGAATACAGACGTCATTTCTTAAGAAAAAAAAAATTTGTAGCACTACATTTTATTGAAAATAAAAAACTTCTTACAGAAGAAAATATTGCTAATTATCACAAGGTAGGTCAGTGAGCATGCTTGAGTGAGGACAGCCAGGCATATCTTTTGGATCTTGGTTGAACAGCACCCTTACGCATGTTGTGAATTTTAGAGAACCCAGTACTGAACTGAGCACCAGCTTTTGAGTCAGTTGGTTTTGTTGTATTCAGATAACAGAACTGTGTTGACCATTAGACCCATGAGCAGTAATTGAACCGTTTAACTAGATCAGTTGAAAGTCTGGACTTGCCTTTTTTTTATCCCCACAAACTTTGGCTAGAAAGCTGAATGCTTCCTCAGATCTCACCCTTACACATGACAAAAGGGACAAATTCAGTTACATCACTGTAACCTCAGTAGCATCAGGAAAGCTGAAAAGCTTCACCCCTGTGACAAAGGATGGCACCTGAGCCACAGTGGCCAGCATGACTGACAGAGCAAGTACTGGCAACACTCAGCAACAGAGCCTGGCCCCAAACTAGCACGTCACCACCCTGCAAGAGCTGTATTGCAAACACAGGCAACGTAGAGAGAACATATTGAAAGAAAATGGTTAAGATGATCATCCTGCCTTGAAGACATCAATTATTACTTCTGAGGATATTCAAGCACAAAACCACCATCCCTGTTCTTCACAGCATACGTTCAGCGTGCTCGCCCTGCAGAAGCCAAGCCAAGCAGCGAGACTGAGCCAGAACGTAGCATGGCCACGTCCCTTTGCCCCAGCATGACCCCAGGGGAAGGAAACGTGACTCAGAGCTGGAGTTTTCTCCCCTGCTCACTCCTGGCTGTGGGAGAAGTCAGCTTCATCCATGCCTGGGGACAAGAAACACCTCCCCAGTTCTTGCCCCTCTGCTGGGTCTTGTGCAGATCAGAGTCATCTTGAACAGATTTGTCTGATTCTCATCCTAAACACAGACCCAGGATCCAGGAAGCTCCTGTTACAGCCCTAAAGAAAAACAAAACAAAAAAAAAAACAAAAACAAACAAACAAACAAACAAAAAAATCAAACCACAATTTCTTGCCTTCTGCATCTATGCCACAATAGGAGTCAATCTTACATCCTAATAATGAAATAGTAGGTTTTAACTGAAGTATAACAGTCAGCATCCAAACTTTTGAACAAAGTCAAACTGCTAATATTTACTTATTAAATAACAGAACACCTCAAACTGACTTACAATGGCAAAACTCCTGGTTCAGGTACTGCTGGTTGTATTGCAGCATTGTTCTGTAACACTACTATGGGAACTACTCTCTCCCTTCCCTGAAGAGCATTTGGAGCCACATTACATGTGCCATTTAGCCAGGGATAGTTGTTGTCTCTCCAAACCCCATAGTGGCTCTGTGCAGTTTCCAGGACAGGATGCATCCAGGAAATATCACCAAGTTACCACACAATATCTTGCCTTATTATAATAATAATTATTTGTCTCTACTGCCTAAAAACCACAGTTGCACGAGAAAGTTAATATTTCCAAGGCACTGGGTGGGATACCTTTCCTGGAAAACATGCTCTCAACAGGAAACCCAAGCACAGTGCTGGAGAGTTATCTTAAGTAGATTTAAATAATTAAATCCAAAATTCTCCAGCCACTTGCTGTTTCAAATTTATTTCTTTAATAACAAGCTTGTTTCAGCAACACACTGTATTAGAGTTTCATATATTCAAAATTTAAGGTCTGTCTCACTCTTGAGTGTTATTTTAAGTATTTAGGGGAATTTTTGTGCTTGTGAAAACTAAGAGATTGTTGCATTATAAATTCATTTCCTCTGTTTTTGCACAGGCCATGCACAGTGCAGCTGTGAAAGCGCTGTAAGAGCCCCAGCAGTGTCCTCAAGCTCAGCCTAGATGAGTGAGACTTTGTTTTTGCACAGAGGAGCGGGTCCTTTCTTAGTTTCCAGCTAGGAGGACTCCCTAAACAGGGATGCCGAACCAGCGCAGTCACGCTGAACAGAGAGGGGGCGTTTAGTGATGGCGATGACTGGCATCGCCCCTGGGGAGGTGGCCTAGGCACCAACAGTCATGTCGGGGCAGGGGGCCGAGCGGGCAGCTCCTCCAGCAGGTGCTGCCTCCTGAGGAAGGCCTCAGCAGCGCTCGCCAGCCGCACCAGCCATTTTACAAACAAGCGAGTTTCTTGTACGTTCTTCATCACCTCCAGGCATTCATATTCTTTTTAAGTACAGGAACATTAATTAGATTTTGACCACAGACCCCGGATTTGACTTACCCTGACAGGGTTTCCATTAGTGTAATCTGTAGGGGAATTCAGTGTTTTAACATCTGTGCGCCTAAGGCCTATCTCACGTTTACTGCCATAGCCTGAAAAGCCTCCCTTGTACGGCTGTGTGTTTCTTCATGCTCCCAATTTCACAGAAGTCATTTCAGCACCAAACGGTAATTAGCAAAGGGATGGGCCTCGGCTGACATGAATGCAATTTATTGTTTTCCACAAGGCCCTGAACCGAGCAAACAAAGAACGCAGTCTTGCTGTCTGGCATTTTATTAACTTGTATTGTGTGACGTACCTTACTGAAGGGAGATCTCCGAGTAAATGCAGCCACTAGTATGCAGTAACATGTGTGCTTTTCAAGAATATTAATTTCTGTTCAATTAAGCAAGTTTTGCGGGACCTCAGCCTCTAAAATAGGACAGCCACTTTTATAATTATCTTCTGTATTAACTTTATCACCACCCGACTTTTTACATAAATGCAACCTTTCATCTTTAAAATGCCAACACTTCTTCAATTTTGGCAACCGTACAGCATTGCTAATTATTTGCTCATTATGTGTGGTTAACTGATGAATCATTAATAAATGAATGAATGGCTAATATATTTTTATGGTAATTGGAGATATAACTGATTGCAGACTTCCTTTGCTTCTCAAAACTGCCCTGAATGAGCAGTAGCTGCTTAATTGTTTACAGATTATATTTATGCCCCTGACAAGCTCTTCCCATCGCTGTGGTTTATCAGAGGTGAGCCCCCTCGATGCCAGCCACCGTGGGTATGGAGGGATGATGCCCTCCCTTCCCTACAGCTTCACAGCAGATGGGCATGTACAGGCATTTTGGACAGGCTTCCCACCAGCTCCCCTCAATGGTTGGGAGGAGGAGTACTGACACCACCAAATTTATTGTTGGCATTTCCAAGTAATCCCATATCATGACATGGAAATGATACCTCTCTGCAAGTGTTCTGTAGTCTGGGTGTCTGCAGTGAGTACCTCAGATATGGCAGAGAAATTAAGCTCCAGTGACATTTTGTTTTAACTACACATCGTGCATTACAGTAGATGGCTTATATAACCTCTTGCTGCCAGTGCACAGTTAATGAATTCAGGGATGATTGCTGGGTTGATTTCTTCCTTTCTTTTGTGTGTGTGGTTTTTTTTTTTTTCTTTAATAACTTATCTTTCCATAAACCATTCTTCAGTTAAACAGTTCCAAAAACACAACATTTAAATCTGCTTGACAATTCAAATCAAAAAGAGAAGATGGTAAGATGGCCAAACAAGGCTCCTTTAGCTATGCACACGCATCCTAAAGATCAAGTTAAAAATGCAAAGGAGATTACCAATTCTTAATTATAATTATTTAACCAGGTGGGTAGTTTCTCTAATGAACATTTCTATGAAAACAGAATAACTAATGATGGTCTTAAAGAAGTCTTTGTCTTCTCATGTACACTAATGATCACATTTATAAATATGCAGAAAGGCCCCCATGTACATTGCTAATGATAAGTAATTAAGCACCAGGCGTCAAAAGCTATAGAAAAGGGTCAGGTTAATGCAAGAGAAAATTAAAAATGCAATAAAATAAGTTGTGGAGCAAGATTAAATTTCTAGCTTCTGCAGGCCTGGCTATAAAGAAATCTTTTCCCCCCTTCAGTATAAACAGGGGCTGCTGTGGGGTATCAAAACAAAATCTTCTAAGCACTTTCATTAGATTTTACTTGCCTCTGTGCTTGTACTCATATTAAAAACAAGTGAACAACCAGCCATTTAAAACGGACTCTATATTCAGTAAAGCTGCAGTTTCTCTCAGTGTTTATGAGAAATAACTGTGGCTGAGATTATGACTATCACCAACCTCCTCAGAAGCATTTCAAAACTTCTGATGAAAGAAAGCAGGGACGTATTAAAATTGAAACCTGATTTTGTTTGTTTTTTTCTTTTTTTAATCCGGAGGTCCATGCACAAAGGGCTTGTGATTTGATCCCTGGCAGGGTCCCCACCAGGAGACTCAGACTTGAGACGTACAGAGATCTGGCTTGAGCCCACACTTTCAGTTCAGCCACGGAACCCACGCCACAGACCATTGTGAAGGATTAAGGGCAGTTTCCAAATTAAAAAGGAATGGGTTGTCTTTGGTAGCTTTTTCTTTCTGTAAGCGTAAAGCCTTTAAATTCAGGTAAGGCTGACGCTTTGCGGGGATCTTGGCACAGCACTGCAGGAGAGCAGAGGGCCCCATGCTGCCACCGGCAGCCACTGCGCCAGCCTCCCTCCGGCATCCTGTGCCCACGGGTCCTAGCCACCGCTAATCCCTCCGTGCTAAAACCCACTTCTCTGCTGCTGCAGTTCAGCATCCAACAAGATGACAGTGTGGGTCTAAGGGAAATAATGTGCTGTTATTACTTCTCACTGAGAGCAAAATTAAACTTGATTTTATAATAGCGGTGAGGAAAAGGTAAAGAGGAAAGGGAGGGAGAGGGATGCAAACAGGCGCCATCCCTTTGTCGTGCACCTCACAAAATGGCAGCACTGTAGCTCCTGTGGCCCGCCATGTGGCAGGACCACAGACTCCCTTAACACGCTTGCCCATGGGCAGCAGCTTCACAAGATCTCTTTACCTGATCTCAAATTTAAGCAATGGGTTAGATTAAAATACACACAGCCCTCATATTTAAAGCTTGTGGACACTGTGGCATTAATCGCAAGTAATGCTACAGCACTCCTTTCAGGTGAAACCAATGACTCTCTGGTATGTCTAGCTTTCCAGGACTTCTTTTTGAGAATAACCTTAATATCTGACTTCCAAAGTGACCTTCTATTGCCTCATACCAGATATTTCTAGCACCACATTTATCCCAGCTTCAGTTCAGGCTCTCACACGAAGCATCACAACCAGAAGAGCGTGCAAGGTCTTGCCGGGCAGCGCACACTGACAAGTCAGCTCAGTTTTTGCTTTTATGGGCTACGCAGGCCAGCCTGCCTGTTCGAGCTGTTTCATTTTCTCTGCAGACGAAAAAATCACATAACCTGAAATAAAGCCTTGATGGCAAGCCACTGTGGTACAAGCAAGCGCACTTGGCCCAGAGAGCGAAGCGCGTGCTGCCGAGACACGGCACACGGCCAAGCTCCACCCGGGGCTGAGGCTCAGATCCACCCTCTGGAGGTAACTGTCCCCTGCAAAATATCTGAAGGGACACCTCTGAAGGAGACATCCTCAGGAAGTTCACAGTCTCCCAGTGCCCTCACCTATTCCCTTGGGACAATGAGCCCCAGCACAGGGCTGCGCTCGCTCTGCCGAATTCTGTGTGGCCCCAGAGGTCTGGGACGGTCGTGAGGGATCGCCTGCACCACCACAGTGCTGCTGCCATGGCTGGGGGGACCGGGGACCAGTGTCTGCGCTGCTCTTGCAATTGCTAAATACAAGAGGGGTAGGAAAAGCAGGTATTGAATTACAGTTATCTTCAATTAAAAAAATGTTTATCTTTGAAAATACATATCTGTTACTGACAAGCTCTGAAAACCACCGCTCCAAGCCTGTCAGTAAAACCAAATGTTAAATGGAAAATATTTGCCAGGATTTAAAATTAGACCTACACATTACTTACAGATGTTTCAATGAAAAACACTTGAAACTCAACCACATTGAGTAATAAACCCCACAATGGTGTATTTTTTTTATGCTTCAAGTTAATTTTTATTATATAAGTAGCCATACGAAGAAGCCATTGCATACTGCTTAAATTAAATGTGGAGGAATGAAATCAGCAGTATCCCTTTACAGCATATGGTCCAGCAAATCAAATTATAAAGCTTTCCACATCTCATTAACTGCAATGAGTACAGTGAGATTTCTAATAAGTCACTTCTTTTTCATGTGAGAGGTGAGCAGTGACTTATTGTAAGTATTCTCACAGGATGACCCTTGCGCTGAAATTAAGAACTAATCTAAAAAGGGAAAGGTCATCTGGTCAAGTCTGATCATAACATTTCCTCGTTATTGTTTTAGTTGGCATTGAAGCACATGCTTTCCCGGTGCACCAGCTGAAAAATGCCTTTGATAATTCCACTGACAGCAAGTAACCCACACACTGCCATTTAATGAGTTTGGGTTAGATTAGCTGATAATAAAGAATACAGTATAAATGCTTTTATAGAATGAATTTTTCAGCA
>NW_008588233.1:21050-30145 GCF_000691845.1 Merops nubicus
CAGGAAAATTTCATACAGGACTACTTAACTAATTTATTTGCATTTACCACTGAGATGTCAGTCCAAGTACTGCTCTAGTGAAAACTCCTGGTCCCCAAGTAGACAGCAGCCTCCTGAATCTCAGCCTCCCCTCAGAGGGAACCTGCTCCCTGCCCCCTGCTCGTGGCTCACCTGTAGCTGCAGCTTCAGTTGCAGTGGGCATGCCAAGGAGAGAACCACATTCAAACACTCACTTCCTCCTCTGCACAGAAAATCAAATCATCATACAATTGCTCATCATGTGGCTTTGCTTTGTGTGGATTCCTGATTTAGTGGCAGATCTGGTTCAGGAACTGAGGCAATCCTGGCTCCCCATCCCAGGCTCAAGTCTCTAACCTGAATCCAATCTCCCTTCCACCATCAGCCTGAAATTGTTTGCTGTAGGATATGTTGACCATAAAAATACAGCACGGTGCACAATGAGAGAAACGTCTCAAGACAGTGGAAAACAGCAAGCTCAGCCAGGCCAGCTGAAACTCTTGGGAGGAAAATCAACAGGCTGTTTTTAGCAATTACAAAGTTGTTGGCCAATCTGATGTAGCTAGGCAGGAAATTCCATAGTTTTTGGAAACCATTGACAAAAATGTTCTGGCACTTGTGTTCGCCATTTTGCACATCAAGAGGAGTTAATGCACTGTGCCCAAGAAGTTCAGCATGCAAAGGAAAATGGCAAAAAGCTTTTCAAATAAGTGTGGAGACGCACTGTCTTCCACAGTAGAAGAAAAATACTGTGACTTACTAGAAACTTCCTGATGCACCGCTCTATTGACTGGGCAGTAGAGGGAACGTGATCGTTCCCATCAGGACGCTTCACTTGGTTATTAACCTCGTGGAAAATTCTGTAGGACTGTAAACCAATCCTCAAAGGATGGATTTCTTATTTGGTCTAAAAACACTGCCTTACTTTTGTGCAGCCACTACTGAGAAGTCTGAACTCAAGCTACTGTTTAGATTAATTTAATTCCCCCTTAATGTTTATTAAATACTAAGCTGTTATTTTAGGGCACCTCAAGATGAGTTGCTAGAGCTAATTTTTGGAAAAAGCAGCGTCTGAGTGCAAAACCCAGTGTGCAGAGGATAGTCACGTCATTTCCTTTGAGCTATTTTAAACATCTAGCATCAAACTTGCTCAGAAGCCCTGAGTGGGGACTGGCATGAACCTGCACCCACCCTGAGCCCCAGAAAGAGGGGAAAAGAGGCTGAGAACACCTTCACCGGAGGGCAGGCAGCCATGTGCTTGCCCTGAGCAGGGGCTAAGCCCAGGATCAGCAGCAGCGAGGAGAACAGCAGGAGAAGGATGATGGGCACCATGAGGCTGTTCCATCCCACTGCTCCATGGCCACACCTGTCAGGCACCAGCTTCGCTGTCAGTTTGTGCTTTCCACATCCCCTCTGCAACAGCCAAAAAAAAGCTACTCTAACCTTCCTTTCCAAACCATTCAGTGGGTAGGGTGGTGGGTTTTTTTAAGTTGCAACTGAAAACTCAGCAAGTGGAAAAATCTTAAAAACACAAGTTTTCAGATCAGAGACACTTAGACTGCAGAATGCATGAAACAACAAATATTTTTGGCAAACATGGACAATTTTCACATCTCACTAGAATTAACTTTTGACCTCCAGACCTCAGAGAGTTGGAGCTTCAAAGAATGCAGCTTTGGACTATGTGCACTGAATTACTGCAGTTCTCATGTGTATACAATTGGATAATTATGTATGCAAAAATTTAAATTAATGTCAGAACAGACAATGTACTTTAAAACAACCTGAATTGTTTTGCCACAGTGAGTTAAGGTGCATTCAACAAAGAACTTTTCAAACAAAAGCTCTGCCTCTTCCTCTGTGCAGTGATGTTGTTCAGTGTAGTCCTTTGGCACCTCCAAGTACATGCCACTGAGAAGAGCAACTGCTGAAGATCCACTGCAGAAGGAGGACACTCTATGACAGCACAGTTGCAGGGCCTTCAGTGAAAAAGGATCTTATTTAAGAAGGCATATTTCTCTCTCCACTGAATTCATCTGATGCTCTTGATTGTGCCTAGTTAGTACCTTTATCTAACTATATATTGACATTCTGGGCATATGGGGAAAAAAACCATCAAGAAGTGATGATACACTTGACCACATCACCCTGCAGCTGTTCTGGAGGGATTAATTTCTGGAGCACAGGGAGCCCTTAGTGAACCTGTAGCTCCTACTTTAAGAGCTTGGCCAGGCTGGTCTGCGTGAAGGTTGAGGATGTGCGGCGTGGATAAGAGGTCACCCTCCCAGGCTCATGAGAGCCACAGCTGAGGAAAGCTATTTCTTTCCAAACACCGAATGTAAGCAATTGCTATTAGCATTTCCATGCATGTTTTACTTTAAATAGTTGCTGGTTGCTCATCCTTCCCGTAGCTGAAAATTACCTACATACCTAAATGCATACACTTGTTATGTGCTTGCATATATTTATTTTAAAATAGCTATGCATATATAACTGAAAAGTTCTTCGATGCTTGTTCCTGGTAATAACACAGAAATATTTAAGATGATTCAACAGTGGACGGCTCAGCAGATGTCTCCAGCACGGTGCAAGACATTAACGTCTGCTGACTCATCATCAGGGTTAATTCCTGCCTGGCTCATGTTCCGTCATCTCAGCAGCAATTTAGTACTTGGTAAATTTTCTCTCATCAGGAGTAAATGTTATCACAGACTTGTGATTATGTGCCATTTGAAACTGGTAGAGCTAAAGCCATGTGTGATAATAAAAGGTAATTGTTTACATTTGAAGCTGATATCTATGGTCTTTGCTGCATTCTGCAGGAAATTGGGTCAGTCCACAACCACTTGGGCAGCCAGGCCGTGTCTGACACCCCTTGCCAGGGCGTGAAAATGAGGTGGGTGCATGTGCAGAAGTTGAAACAAGCTAGCAGCACTTTTACAGACTTGTTTTCCTCTGCTGAGTGAAGCTGAACACAATACAAAATTCCGCAAGGGAAAAGTTCCCCTTCTATTCAAGGCAATGAGATTGCTGGCTAGTGTGGAGTAACCGACTTTTCTGCCAGTGGAAAGAAGAGCCACGGGATCCTATCTGCGTACCCACAGCCATACCGGCGTGTAGGTGCAAGAGTCACAGCCAGGATGGAAGGCAGAGGAGTGCCAGCACAGGGGTGCCAGCATAGGGGTGCCCGCTGGCTGGGCCAGCAGCGCTGCCATCTGCATGGGGTCTTGCCCCGCTTTGACTGCGAGCGGTACCCGAACACATGGGGCTGCACTCTCCCGTGGGCGCAGCCACCAAGTCCTGGGACACAGTGCAGCTGTCATCACCTCCACATCTCGGACAGGTCACACCAGCTTCCCCACAGCCACTGCATGCCAGCTGGTGGACACCCTGCAAGAGACAGCATTTTGGGTGCTCCAAGGGCAATTTTCCCTTCAGCAGGCGGAAGCTGGAAGCTGGGGTGTAATTTCACACCAGCCTCAGGAAGCGGAGCCATCAGTGCCCAAACCTGGCTCTCCAGTGACCAGTCTGGCCACAGGCAGCCACAAGCTCCAGCTACCACAAATTCCCTGATCTAAGAAATAGGGAAAGGCGTAAATCAGAAATACCAGTTGGAGGGATTTAGGGTTTGTAACACACTATTAACATGCTGTTAGCTTTCACAACTCATTTTCAGTGGATTCTAGCTACTCTGAACAGAAACAGCCAGGGAGACGAGAGGTCTCAACATTTTTGCCTGCTTTTCCTTATTCCGCTTTATCCTCCCAAACAATCCACATTGGAATTCATAAATAAAGACATATGCACATTTGGAGCATGTTCAGATCAATTATACCACTTTTTTTTTTTTTGAGCTGGGAAGAAGGTATATTGCCTAAACACTAATGCCTATGGATCTTTAATATTAATGTGATGCTCAAGAGATAATTACTTCTCATGAACCAGAATGAGTCTGGCCAAAAGGGTTGAACACATCCAAAATTCAGCTGATTTCAGTGCAGCTAATTCTGATTGAGGGTTTTTTTTTCTCCCCTGCTGGATACACTGCCAGATGTAATAGAAATAAGCCCCATTGAAACTGACTGAGGATACGTATCATATTCTGATTGGTAACAGATTTGAAGCTTATTGGAGGAAGAAGTAGAGTTTACTAAAACCCAAAAGTCAGTTAAAATACCATTATGGTTCGGGTGTAACCCCCTCCTTGTGAAATAAGAATCCTTCCCAAGGAGGATCCTCATATGGAAACATACCTCCTGTCCTGGCGCAAAATCCCTGAAGGAAGCAAGAGGAAACAGTTTACTGCAACTCTGCCCATGGCTGAACACAAGAAAACCCTGGTGCCAACGGAACTTCTGGAAAAAGACAAAAAGGTGACTTTGGATTGAACTAAAACCTAGGGGCAGCAGACCTGTGGCAGTATACTTTGTAGGTAGCCTATAGGGAACAGCAAGGTTCAAGGCTAGAGTGAATAAAAGTTGCTTCTATCACTTGACAGAGGGAGAAGCATCTCTGTGTCTTGTATGATGGCACGGGAAGGGCCAGCCCCTGTGCGCCTGCCCAGCTGCCATGAGCACGGCGAGTTCGCTCCTGCAGCCTGGCCAACGGCGCCTCACCCTGGGACTGCCTTCCAGAAAGCTGCCCAAAAACAGGGCCAGGAAGCGAAAGGGGCTCCCGAGCGGCCCAGCTCTGCCCTGGCTCCTCCGTCCTGCTGCGGATGAGTCATGTACGGAGCCGGAAAGGAAATAAATGCAAACACATGGCAGTCAAAATGGCTTTCACAGGAAAGAAAACATTGGGCTGGAGCCGCGGGAGGTGTGCAGCACAGCGCCGGCCCTGGGTGGGACGGGCACCTCTCCGTGTGCAGCTTTGCCCAGCGTCTGCCGTGGCACCGGGAGTTACAAATGTTTCCTGACTTGCTAAAGCTGTTTGCCGAGGTCACGCTAAATACCTCATTTCTTCACAGCTGGGTTTTAAATTTACATGGTCTTGTTTGACATGAGAAAGGCTGGAAGAAGGAAAAAGAGGGGGTAGTGGAAAGGAAAAAGACAGCAACCCTGGATACAGCAGGAGTGGAGGGAGGTAAAAGGAAAAGTCTAGCTGTAAAGAATAGAACTGTCTACTCCTAGTACTAAATGCAAATATACACTCAAATAGGTTACAAATTCAGATTTGGAAACATCCCACACTTTTTCCGTGCCACTTTTATACAAGGCATACAATTTTATACTTACATTTTATGCTTCTTCATACAAGGACTGTTTAATAATTTTTAATTGTATTCTCACCTTTCCATAGCACCACCCTGCAAAGGAAGGTGATAGCTGAGAAGTTAATTGTGCTGTAGCAGATCGCTGCTGCAGGACCTCCTCTTCCTTTGCTTTGGAAGAAGGCTTTCAGCTGGGCCTGGTATTGCTTCTCCTCAAGAAGCACCCCTGTAGCTGCTTTTGCTGAGCTTTCTCCTCTGATCGGAGTGTAAAAGCACCCACAGAACGCCTCCATAATTTTTGCTTTGGTGGTGGGACAGCATCTTACCAATGAATTCAAGGGAAAAGACTTTAAGAGTTCTGAAAATTTGATGGGACACTGGCCAAAAATTAAAAAAATATTTACTCTCCTGACAGACTTGCTCTACTGTCCCCCCAAGAATGATGTGTCTTTTTACTAAACCATGCTGGTACTGCAGCCCCCTAAAAAAGATGCAGTTTTTTTTTTTTTTTTTTCTAAGCATAATGATTTTTACCAGACTCCTCTACTAACACAGTCTGGACCTTACTATGTGTTTCTGGGCTTTATTTGTTTTTCCATCTGGGAAGATCTTTCCATAAACAAAGAAGATGCTCTGTTTTAATAACGCAATGTGTCTCCAAAGTCAAAGAAAATATTCATAGTCAAAAGGTACTCACAGAGCAGGGCCATAAATTTTTAAATGGCTGAGGGATAAAATATTTCAACCCATTAATATTAGCACTTCAAATGAGGGAATTTTGTAGTTATTCCCACAAACACTTCTCATATGTATGGTATGGATCTGAGGTTCTTATTTCATGATGATTACACACATACATTTCAGGTGTAAAGGTGTAAGAGAACAGCAAGCCATGGGGTGTTTTGCTAGCATGAGGCAGGACCCTCTGCTCAGCTTTTGCATAATGATTCAGCCATGATTTTAAGTATTCAATTCTACTTGTATGACTCCTTAAAATTCCCTGCAATATAATTATACTGATGGGAATGCAGAAAGATAATTGCTTTCAGAGAAAAGTTTCTCTTTTGTTTCACATTCATCTGGCTTCTATAAATAGAACAGGAGACCTTGAACAGCAGCAATATGCATCCATGTGTCTCTAGCTATTTATTTACAAGGCTAGACCTTGACAAATGTAATTTGTTCAATAAAATTAAAAAGGGTGCACAATAATTCATTCAGACAAAAAGGCCTGAAAAAGAACGTCACTGGGAGCATGCCTCATCACTGGAAGTGATCAGCTGATTCCTGAAGAACTGGCAGGTGCTCTTCTTTTGGAAAGAATCAGTGAGGTAGTGCTTAGGAGGGGAAAGGAGTGAGCTAGGAATCAGAGCAATTCTTTATTCAGGCAATAATTATACAAAGTAGATCCATGAAAGCCAGAGAGTGACTGTGCCTTGAACCCTGTCTGTCTGCATAGAACAATGGAGAAATTAATAATTAAATCTATTACATATGCTCATAACTCAGCACAAAAGATACTTCAGTAGCTCAAACAATTCTGCATTTTCATTTGAATAAAGCTTTCACAGATTTTTTCTCATTATATATGTATTCTATTTTAAATTTAACAGCTTACTTTGTTGCCTTTATGTCTTGAATTAATAAGGCCACACTTTAATGCACTAATGTTGAATAGCATTAACATGCTTTACAGTCATTACTGGGGGGGGGGGGGGGAAGTTTCCCAGTGGTGAAATCAATTTGCCCATAACTTCCTGTCTCTCATAACCTCTGCTTGCATAGTTTGAAACTTTGCGCTGCTTTTCTTACCAAAAGATTTGTTTATACGTTCTGGCTGTGGACAGGGCAGGATCTGAAGGTAACACTATTCTGTTAAGTTTGCACAAACAGTCAAACAGTTCAATAAAGACTAAAACCTTTTCAGCCCGTTAAAGCAATTAGCAGGCCAGATACACCAACCAAAGGCTATTTCCCGTGCAAGAAATAATTTAGCTTCAGAAACACAGATGTTTCAGGGAGTTCTGACCCAGAATTATTTTCCTTTGGCTGGGCGGGGGGCCGCAGACACCCATGGGGCTGGCGGGAGTGCAGAGGAGGGCAGGGGTGGAGGACCAGCTGACTTCTCCCCTTCCCAGCCAGCAATAAGGACTGGCTGCAGCATCTGAATGCCGAAGATGGAGGGAAGAGGAGATGGGGGAGAGAAACCGCTGAGAGACTTCAGATGCAAAATTCTCTGCAAGTTCCTCCCAAGTCCTGCTTCCTAGACGCGGCTGTCTCCAGGCCCTCGCAGCCGGCAGCCCACGCAGGCCCTCCGAAGGCTGCCAAGTCAAATAACGCTAATTGCATTACAGATTGCAACCAGAATTCGCTGTTCTTTTCAACTAAACTGAAGACTTTCCATTTCCATTTTGTTCAGGGAATTTAAGTGAGGTGCGTATTCCTATCTCCGGCCAGGATATGGGGCTAGGAAAGGGGCAGCAGTTGCTCACTCAGAGACCAAAAGTAGATCTGTAAACCTGAGAAACCAGAGTGGATAACTGAAGGAGTGCTCCAGAGACTGAGAGCTGCAGGAGCTGCCACCATGGTGGAGGCTCACTGCCCCTCACACATACTGGGCAGTGCACCCCGATGGGGATGGCTGCACCCTGGCTCAGCATGCAGACAGGGGCTGCTGCTGCGGCTCACCCATGGCAGGCGCTTGCAAACCTCCTGCTCCGTGACACTGGGCACCCATACAGAACGCTCCCTGGCCCACAGTGGGAGGCACCAGTGGGGTCAGCCTGTGGGGGACACTGAACCATGACATAACACCCACCAAGACCCCAAAAGTGGGAACCTGGGCCATGCAGTGCTGAGGCTGCTTCCTGAGCACAAGCTGGGTAAACACCCATCTCCAGGGGCACAACCACAGCTAGTGGTGCTTCCTACGGCAGCACGCAGAGGAGTGATTTTTCAGGTGTCAGCATCATGGCACAAAACTCTTCTCCATTCCCCAATACCTTTTGGAGAAAATTTCAAAAGGTTTAAAAACTTCAGTAGGAAAAACAGATGCCTATATTAGATTTTAAAACTTCACATCATCCTATATTTCCTCAGGAATCTATAATACAGGAATGCATGCGTCTTGTCTCTTTTTGCTTAGTTGCACATGTCACATTCAAAATCACTAACACTACCCAGTCTTGAAGTACTTGGCAGTTATTAGAATGCTTCCCATTATCTGGCAGCTCCAAGGAGAAACGAAGGCAGATTTTTGGAGCGAACGGAAATTCTGACAAACCCTCCCATCGTTCATTTAATATGCGAAGACTCCAGTCCTCTTGAAAACCTCTTCAGGAGTGCTAACCTCACTCCATCAGCTGCAATGTAATACACATTTCGCACTGCAGCATCCTGTTCATTGGTGTTTCAGCTGAACAGAGATGTTACACTGTCATGCTTATTTAAGCAGAAGGGTTATCACTGTTCCTTCATACAATACTATATAGCTCAAAGGTGCAATAAGAAGCAGAGAAATATGCCAAAAAGGTCTGGGAAAACAAACAACATCAATTTGCTCCTCTAAGTATCATCATGACAAATTTACCACGCGGCTGGCAAGATAAAATACAGCACTTTAAATACCTAAACTAATCAATAGAGAGAACCAAGCGTGCAATCCATTTTCCGAGAAGGGCAACCTTTTAAGCTTAATTCTTCATTCATACAAATACAGCGCAAGGGTCATTATTTAACTGAAAGCAACCCTTCTTTATATTACAATAATTAGGCTCAATTTAGCACTAAAATTAGCCACCTTTTTTAAAATAAGGGCTAAGCCCGGAAATTAAACAGACGGCCCGTGTTTACGGCGGAGGGATCCGCC
>NW_008588234.1:0-926 GCF_000691845.1 Merops nubicus
CTCCTCCTCCTCCTCCCCACCCCCGGAGGCTGGGAAAAGGGGGGGAAGAGAGAACAACCACTCGGACTTGTCTCTGGAGCCGACACAAAGAGAGCAGTCGGATTACAGCCCCGGGAAGAGGAAGACGGGAGGAAAAGTAGGGGGGGGGGGGAAAAAAAAAAAAAAAAAAAGAGAGAGAGAGAGAGAAAATCAGCTACTGTTTTCCCGCAGGGAGCAAGCACGCACTTGGCTTTCCTGCCCTCGCTCTGTTCCCGGGGCACCGCCTCCCCGCCCGGCCGGGAGCCCCGTCCCCGCCTCACCGAGCTCTCCACCGGCTTCTCTCCGTTACTGCAGGCTTAAATTCAGTGATCTAAACGCACAACATTAGTATTAAATAGTTTCTGTAAAGGAGTCCGAATTGCCGAAGTGCTAAGGGGATGGGTCCGCCCTTAAATACGGTCCGTAGCAAGCAAATTCAAATCAAAGAGATTTTAGAGACTACACCTGCCTTCTGGCAGTCTGCCTGGCCATCTTCTTTGCAGAGGTGTTTAAAGTTTTTTTTAATGTTGTGTAAGACGTGTACCAAGAGAGAAACCGCTTAAATAAAGCCTAAATTCTCAGACGTGTTCAGTGGTCCTTATTCTTCTGAGCCCTAACAAAGTCCTTGGTTTCCTTTCAAACCTTGTTTCATATTTCACATTCAGTAAAGCTCCTTTGCTTTTGTTCTGTAACATAGTTTCTCCCTCTACTCGTGCTTATATATAACACATGGAGTACGAGGAAATTTAGGAGGTTAGAATAGCTCAGTTTTAAGATGTCAAAACAAGTAATTACAGCCGTAATTCAGAAAATCAGGAAGTTTCAATGTTTGCTCTCATCTTACCTGTTCCTGGAATCTCTTTTAAAAAGGAAAAAAAAGGAAAGAAAAAAAAGAAAGGAAATAAAGG
>NW_008588235.1:0-260 GCF_000691845.1 Merops nubicus
GTGGCAAGCTGGCGCACGGGGTTGGCCAGCCACGGTACCGGGGTGAGTCCGGGGAGAGCGTGAGAGCACAGGGCTGGGCACGCTGCTTATTTTGGTTAAACTGAGTTTTCTCCAGGAGATTGAGGGGTGCGAGGGGCCTCCAGACAAGGGGCTTTTGTGAGCCGGGCTGCAAGCTGATCCCCTTTTGTGGTTTTGCTTTTTTGGATGATACAGTTTGTTATTCCAAGAACTACCCAGCAAATGGACCCCATTAGCCGAGT
>NW_008588236.1:0-205 GCF_000691845.1 Merops nubicus
GCCCACTTCCGGGGACACGCCCACTTCCGGGAAACGCCCTCTGGGAGCAGTAGCCACGCCCCTTTTTTGGTGGCCACGCCCATTTCTGGATAGCCACGTCTGATTTTGGGGTGGCCACGCCCATTTTTTTAGTGGCCACGCCCCTTTTTGGGGTGGCCACGCCCCTTCCTCGCAGACCCCGCCCCCATTTACTTAGTAGCCACGC
>NW_008588236.1:698-938 GCF_000691845.1 Merops nubicus
TGGGAGCCACGCCCTTTTTGTGGTGGCCACACCCATCTTCTAGTGGCCACGCCCCTTTTTTGGGGTACCCATGCCCGTGGTTTAGTGGCCACGCCCATTTTTTGGTAGCCACGCCCCTTTTTAGGGGCGACCACGCCCAATTCTTAGTGGCCACGCCCGTTTTTTGGTGGCCACGCCCGTTTTTGGGTGGCCACGCCCCCTCTAGGCCACGCCCCCTCCCCCCTTGGCCACGCCCACCCA
>NW_008588237.1:0-3359 GCF_000691845.1 Merops nubicus
GGCCGGGCTTCAGCTTGGCCCTGGCGCAGGTCAGTGTTCCGGAGCAGGGCGGGGGCTCCGCCGCCCCTCGCCAGCCCTCGCCGGTGCCCCCGGTCCCGCTTTGCCCTCTGGAAGGAGCCTGGAGGGCTCTTCTCTGGCAGCTTCCGCATGCAGATGGCAGGGAAGGCTTTTGCATCATGCACAGAAAAACCATGCAGTTTTAAGTGAGGCTGCCTAGTTTTAGAAGCCCATAGAAAGGTATAAGCTGTACCACTGTCACACTCGCTTTACGGAGTCCTGCTTCAAAAACCATCCTTAATGTGCAAGCTTTGACTAGGTTTTCAGCTATGCTGCATTTAGAGCTCTTGTGATTTCTTTAAATTGATGTGCTCCTGGTGTTGGGCTGTTTATGTGGGAGATCTGAAAAGCCATCTCTTTAACACAGGCTTCAGAGGGTTTCTTTCTCCATGCCCTTTGAGCCTGTAACATGTGGAAGATTCTCAGGAATTGGGATCACCAGTGAGATCTGACCTCCCCTTAGAAGCTGATAATACAGAAGAGCCTGTGTTCTTCCCACTCAGATCAGGGACTTGTCCATGCTGAAAAGCTTCACTGCTGCTGTTACAGGGCCATGCAGTTGCAGCAAAATGTTCTTGTTATTAATCCTACTATGTCATGTACAAGGGAAAAAAAAAGTAGGAATATGAGGACGTGTATTTCTGTCTACACTAGTTCCTATTCTGACACATCTCTTACTGATCTAGTTGTCTCTGTTCTGGCCTAATAAAGCAGTGCAACAACTGTTGAGCTCTTTTGGCTGAACTCAAGCTCCATAAAATGGAAGAACTGCAAACTGAGCTATTCTATCCATCTCCTCAGGTTTTGCAGGCTTTTGAGGAGATCCCTTTGTGCAGTGTCCTGGAACAGATAAAAGAAAAGCACAACTTGGAAAAAGTGAAGAAGGTGAGTTGGCTCAGAGCAGCATTGCCAAGAGCTAGTTTAATTTAACTGTTCTCAGTTCTTTGAAGCTTTGGTGTCTGGATATTTAGGTTTGGGATTCTGGCTAAAATAAATGACTATAGTGAAATAATGGAAACATTTCTGAAAGCTGGATGTTGGTGACATTGTCATCTGGTCCTGTTTTAGCTGAGATTTCCCTGTGTGATGGAAAGCTAATCCAGGCCTGCTCTAAAACATTGCTCCTCAGTATGTTGTCTTCATGGGGCAGGGTGTTCAGGGTTGGATCTTCCACCCAGCTTGTTCCACTGGTCGGAGCTGTAGCTGAATGTAAAATCTTAACTGCTCAGGGAAGTGGAATTATAATCCCCCACCTTTTTTTTTCCTCCCCTTTTCAGAAACTTGTGAGAAATGCTGCTTTTGGAAACTTTTTTGGAGTTATGGCTCTGTTTCAGTCTGGCCGGCTTGTTAAGGTAAGGCTGCTGCTGTTCTGGGGTTGGTCAGTGCTGGTTCTAGGGCTGTCTGAAGTGGGGAGGGGGTCTAGAGGGGAGGGCTGGCTCACTGGCTAGCCAATGAGATGGGACTTGGAGCATCAAGTTCAGTTCATTTCTTTTGCATTATCCGTGGACTTTTTGTGCCTTTTAAATCTCTGTTCCTCACTGGAGTGTAGGAACACTCCAGACAGTACTGGAGGTATGTCAGACAGTACAGGAGGCTCCTGTCTCTCCTGGAAGGAAGGGATCTGTGGTCATATACAGCTGGAAAAGACCATTTTTTGGGGAAGCTGAGTGGCCTGTCAGGAAGCATTTGTGGGAGTTTCTTATTACAAGTAGGCGTAAGGGTCTCAAGTGTGGATTATTACCTGAGCCTTCAGCTTAATCTTTGATATATGTCCTCTTGTTTTGGCTTCTCTCCTTTCTAGGACCAGAAAGCTCTTCTGGAGAGCATCCAGCTTCTCCAGCAGCTGGCACATCACCAAGCACACCTCAGAGATCTCCCTCGCAAAACTCTGGTTGACATCATGTCTGAGGTGTGGTGGGTGGCAGGAGGGAGGACTCTGCTTCAGGGACTGCTTTTCCCTCAGTTTGTTCATGGTTGGAAGTTGAAGGGGGTGTGTGTGGCAGAGTGAGTTTGAACTGGGGGAGCTTCTTTTCCCAGGTGCTTTTATTCTGGGAAGGATGCTCTGATTTAGCTGGGTCTGATTTGATCCTGGACAAACCCACAGCCTGGTTTCTCCTGGTTGACTTGCTTGTGTGGAACATTAGACCCTTTGCTTTTTTAAATAGAAGTATGCTGAAAACTCTGGACCTTCTTTTTTATGCACCAAGCCAGGGCCTAGGGTTGAATTTTGGGCTGTTGGCAGTGAAACGATGTGGGGACATAGAGTGAAGGAACTCTGAGTATGTAGTGAAAGAAGAGAGTTTGTTTATTTCCTTCTTTTATGTGGATATTGTTTGTAGATCTGAATACTAAGAGTGTAAAATCAGAATGAAGTAGTGTTTTGCATGGTATTGTTCTGGGCCATTTAGTTGATGTTAGGTTTAAATGATTTTGAAAAAATACAAATTAAAACCATTTTTTTTCTTTTTTTATTTTACTGATGAAAACGTTGGATCCAGTTCTATCTAAAAACATTGAATACAACTGTTTACCAGCAAATCTTATCAAAACAAGTAACTTATTTTGGGGAAATATGATTAAAAGCTAATAGAAGAGTGTTTCCTCCTCCCTGGGCTGCAGTCAGATAGCTAGAGAACAATTGCAGCTGGAGTCAGTTGTCCAGAATTGCTGTCTGATGACAACATTGTCCTGCTCCACATGGTGAAGCACCTGGGGACTGTGTGGCTGTACTGAACACATCCATTATTGATTTTTGGTTGTATCACCATAAAGACTAATTCTGAAATTTCCAGAACTCTGCAAGCTTTCAGTAAAGTGCCCAACAATTCAGATATTTGAATATACTACACAGCAAGTTAGTAACACACCCTTGGATGTTTCTCATATGCTCTTATCTTTATCCCTCAAGGTTCCTGAAGCTGTGTTTGAGGAGGTCCTGTTTGGCATCTTGCAAGGTGACCTGGCTTCAGCCTTTGCATCTCCAGAGAACCTGCACCTTTTGCTTGTGGGCATACAGAAATTCCCTGGTGTTCTGAAACCTAAAAATCTGAAGAAGCTGTTTGGCTCACCTACTGTTGTAAATGAGAAAAATATTCCCAGGTAATTTCTTAGATAAGGAGCATTAAATAAAACATTCTCCATCTCTTGGCTAACAGCTTTTGTTTTGATACCTGCCTGTATTTGCCACTGCAGGTGCTGTTAAGGGTTAGGCACTGACTGTTACACAGATTCCTAAATTATAGCCCTGGCATTTCTCCCAAGAGGCACAGCCTGCAGTGCTCAGGACATGTTCTGTCTCCTTC
>NW_008588237.1:3390-35029 GCF_000691845.1 Merops nubicus
TTTGGCCTTCAGCATTCCCCTTCTAGGCTGGATCTCTCACCTTACTTTCCTTATTCTTTTAGACTTGTAGAGCTTCTGCAAAGTGCTGCCAAGTCTGAGAAGAAGGAGAAGAAGTTGCCCAGTGTAGTGTTTGATTTGCTGCAAGTTTCACTGAAGGAAGATGCCTTTGAACTGTTCTGGAAAGAAGGTGTGGAGGATGGGCTGCTGAAAGAGAAATCGGGACCTGTGAGGTTTGTTCTAACAGACAGTGTTTGCTTCTGTTTTGTGCCCCAGTCTTTCTGCTGCCCTCTGGTAGGGTGGAGCATATGGTTTCTTGTGGACAATGTGAGAACACTTGCATTTGGCTATTTAGGTGTTCATGAGAAGCTTTATAGGGAGCCTAAATCCAGGAGTTAGTATAATTTCTCCTAGAATTATGACATAGAACAAATTTGAGGTTAAATTTAACAAGTGCAGCACATAAAGGTGTTGCACCTCGTTGGACATGAAGGTGTCTTAAGTCTTTAGCTTGCTCCTACAAGACCTCTCAGAGGAGCTGTGTTGTCCTTTTCTCTCTGAGTGGCTGAGAGGGAGAGTCATTTGATTTTCTGTGGCCAACTCAAGAAGGACAACTCCTGTGTAGACAAATCCTACTTCTGAATTTGTGTGTCACACTGCTAGACTTGTGCTTTGTGGGATGGATAGAATGAAAATGCCTGGATATGTTTGAATTCAGACATGGTCCATGTTTTTAAGTAGGATATGGCTGTGGCTGACATCAACAGTAGCAATTTCAGTCCCTTTTCCAAGTCTAACATTAGATCTTTGTAGCAAGGGAGTCTGTGGCCAGGTTTAAATCTTTCTTAGCTGAAGAGTTTAAAAGTTGTAGAGATGCTCCCACAAAAAATATTTCATAACATGTTATGTGAGTATCACATTGAAGGGGAACCATTTTCCAAGCCTGAGCAGTTTAAATCTTGTTTTACTAAAAATACCCTTGATATGCTCAAAAATGTTGCTTTTTTTAGACAGATTTCCTGCAGAAATGAGGCTAGTGCTAATAACTCCTGAATCCATTGGGCAATTTTGATTGGGCAAGTTGCTGTCAAAACTAAATTTACGTAGTCAGAAATGAAGTAAGTTTTTATTAGGCCCCTGGGAATGAAATATTTGAGGAGGAGAGATCTGGAAAGTGGACTGAGGAAGGAACTGCTGGTGAGGAATCATCTGGTTCTAGACAGTGGAGGATCTGCTACAGGGAGAGCTCTTAGCAGCAGTGCTAGTCAGACAAAAAGCTTTGGGCAGTAAGATTTTTGAACACAAGATCCATGACTTTTTGACTTCTGCCATCCTGCCTGTGCCCTGTGGCCTGCCCCACCACTTCTGCTCTGTCCTACCCTTGTGGTGGCTTTACTGCTGGGCCTCTGCCTGAGGGAATCTTCTTTGTTTCCACTCAGTTACATGTGCTACCGGTTGCTGGGCAGTGCTCTCCCCTTCTTGTCTCTGGAGCAGCTACAGGTGGTTCTCAAAGGGAAGGTGATGCAGCACTACGGGGAGCACGTGGTAACGACCCAGGTAGGTCTTCTTGAGAGCAGCCCTGGGGAGAAGGCCCTGGGGGTGCTGGGGGTGAGGAGCTGGCCAGGAGCCCCCCCAGCCTGGGCCGCACGCTGGGCATAGGGCAGGGAGGGGATCCTGCCCCTCTGCCCCCTCTGGGGATACCCCCCTGCAGTGCTGGGGCAGCTCTGGAGGCCTCAGCACAGCAGAGCCAGGGACCTGCTGGAGCGGGGCCAGAGGAGCCCCAGCAATGCCCCGAGGGGGGAACCCCTCTGCTGGGAGCCCAGCAGGAGAGAGTTGGGCTGGGGCAGCTGAGAGGAGGAGGCTCCAGCTGGGGAGACCTGCTGGGGGCTGCTAGGACTGCCAGGGGCCTGCCAGAAAGCTGGGACAGACTTTTTATCAGGGCCTGTTGTGACGGGATGGTTTGAAACTAAAAGAAAGGAAAGCATTTTTGACACTGAGGGTGTTGAGCCCCTGGCCCAGGCTGCCCAGAGAGGTGGTCACTACCCCATCCCTGGAACCATCCCAGGGGAGGTTGGCCGGGGCTCTGAGCAACCTGCTCTAGCTGCAGATGTCCCTGCTCCCTGCAGGGGATTTGGACTAGATGACCTTGAAAAGTGCCCTGTTTGTGTATTTTTTGTTCAAACTTACTTTAAGGGCTTTGAAACAGTTCAGCACTGACCCACCTGCTTTCATTGATGCTGCTGAGAAAGCCCTAATGATGGGGGGAGCAGAGGACAGGCAGCCCTCAGCATATTGACTGGGTCATATGTCATCCTTTAACAGTCCTTTTGATTTTGTGGGTCCAGAAGCTCCTTTTTGTCTGTTGTTGTGCTGGATGTGGCATGATCATTTGAAGGCAAAGACAAAAAGGCACAGCTCATGATTTCATTTATGTTAGGGCTTGTTGCAATAAGCACATCTGAGATTTAAGCACAGATTTTATTTGGAAATTGGATTTTGGAACTCCTCTCTTCCTTGTTCCCTCCTGGGAAGCCAGCAAACAGCACAACCCTGCAATAAAGGGAGGAAGAATAAAAGGGGAATACTGATAAAAACAGGCTTAGGTTTGAATTTTTGTGGTAATATAATCCTAAACCTCCTCATTGGGGCCCAAAAATCATTGCCCTCTCTTGGGAGGAATAGGACTTGGCAGTCTGTCTGTTTGGGTATCAAAGCAGCAGTAGATGTGTGGGTTTGCTCAGAAAATGATGCTTACCATGGTGCCTCCCTGTATGGGCCAGTTTTCTCCAGGATTTAGCCACAGATTTAGTAATTTTCCTGTTTCTTGCTTTTTATGCTTGTTGCCCAGTGAATTAGGCTGTGTCCTTCCATGTGCATCAAAAAAATTGGTCATGTAGCTCCTGTCTGAAACAGATGAATCCACTGAAGACAAGGATGGAGTAAGGGGAAAGGGAAACCCCAAATATTGCTGATGAGGGGGAAGTAGAAAAGACCTTTTTTGGAATTTGTTGTTGTTTTTGTGGGTTTGTTTTGTTTTGATTTTGACAGGGGTGGTTTGTTTTGGAAAGCAAATGCTGTTATCTTGTATCTTCTTAGAGGTTTTTGGTTGTTGTTGGGGGTGGAACGAGGCAAATATTTGCCTTGTTTGATATTTTGGATGGATTTGTACTTAATTAGGAATTTATAGCCCCTTTATGTAAAAGAACAGTGTTTCTTAGACTTTCAGTACTGTTTCTGCTCCCACCAGGTCACTGTGTTGACACTGTACCAAACCATATTTTACTGATTTACCAAGGTTGCATTGCATTTCTGGATGAAAGCACAACTTGCCCTCTGCAGGGTTTCTCCAGTCACACTTTTGTTTATTTCCAGAACAAATGAGTGGGATTAAACACACAGGGCTATGAAAGAACATTAGGAAATGAGAAGTGTGGTGAGATGGGACATGCCCTGGTGGTCTGCATGCTGCTGGACAGTGTTCCAAGGCCAGCAGCCCACCAGCTCTATGCCTTGCAGATCACTGGCAGGACTGAGGGTAGGACTTAGCAGAAAACACCAACACTTCAGGATATGTTTTTTTTAGGTTAAACATGTCAACTCTTGCTCCTTCAGAATGCCACAACACTTCTGAGACACCAGGGAGAGGAGGTGGGATTTGTTCTACCCACTGTAGGGCAGCAGGCTCCATGGCTGCTAGATGAGACTGGAGTTGATGTTGGGAAGTTTCCCAAGGCTAAGGCAGGTGATGTGAGAAACACCCTGGACTTTCACCCCAAATAAGAGCTGATCATCAGCCTAGGAGCTGAGCTGCACTGGCCAGCATGTGGCCCAGCCTGCTGATGCTCAACTGTTGGGGAGGGTGCAAATTAAAAGGGTTGAAGGTGGTACAAGACAGGATTCTGTGGTTGCTTACAGTGGTTGCTCCTATGTGAGGAAGAGGATGAGGTGCAATTAATGACCTGCTGTATGCTTATGACAAACGTTCAGGCACATGACTTTAATTTACTCAGGCAGTCAAATCTGTGAGGTGGTTTGTGCTTCCCAAGCCACTCAGACTCCTGTGAGGTTCCTGACCTGCTTGTCTGGCCGTGTGCTTCAGCTTCCAGATCGGTTTAAGTTTGCTCCAGAGATGGAAGGATATGTGGATGAATTTCTGAGCGGCTGTGATGACCTGGAGAGGCAGCTGGCAGTGATCACTGGCTTCTCCACCCTCACCAATCAAGGCTATCCAGTGTTTTCCAGCTCTTCCAGGGTAGTCAGACACCTGCAGCCACTGGCATTACAAAATTACGTTGACTGGCTCAAAGAAATGTTCCTCAGGCCAGACCTTGACTGTTGCTTGGACTTCTCAAGTAACCGCCAAAAACAGAACCAGGAGAATGTGAACAGGTGAGTGTGCAGGTGATGCACCTGCCCCTTTCTGTTCTGTGGCTAGAGTGGCTACCTCTGGGAAGTCTGCTTTGGATGGCCAGTGCTTGCTGCTTCCCTTGCTGTGAGCTGACAGTTGTTGCCTGTTTCCTCTCTCCCAGAAGGTTTAGCCCCATCATGTGACTCTTTTCCTGGGACAATATTCAATTTTGCAGATAATAGCAAAGGTGGTGACAACCAGCCAGCCTGGCCAGAGCAGACTGGGTCACCAAAGAAGCCTTTTCTCTTGGTTTTCTAGCCCTGGCAGCTGCTTTGGCAAAAATGCCCAGTGGCTTCCTTTTTCACCACAGGCTCTCAGAGTTTTGTAGGAACTGTGCATCCCTTTCCAGCCTGAGTGCTCTCAGCTCCTTGACCCTCAAGCAAAGCACCCACTTCCATGTCTCAAGAGTAGCTTGTAAATATTTATATCCTTGATAGGCATTTGTAGCAATTCCTAGCTGGGAAATCCTCCTTGGAACTGCTCACTGAGTGCCCACTACTTGGTGCTGTGGGTGCTGGGTTACTTGCGGGGGGCCCCTTCCAAAGAAGAAGTGAGCTGTTAGAACACTTAAAAACAGTGTGGCTGTGTGTTACTTGTGCACCTACAACCTTGTTCTGCTGACTGCTGCAGTTTTTGAGGTGCTTTTTGCTGAAGTGCAGTACCTTGATGAGGTAAATAGACTGTCTTCTGTGCAGGAGAAAGCAAACTTGGGAAGATTCTGTCTCTTCTTATGTACCTGTTGCTTTCTTACTACATAATTTGCCTATCTTTAGTGGCTTCTAAATACCTGGAAGTCACCTCTTGTTGCAGTGAGCTGTGTGGTGTGTGTTTATTTTGGGATAGTGTTCAAACTACTCATTGTGTCCACTTCCTTATTGAAAGAGCACAACATAAGATAGCTCGACTAAGAAAATGGATCATCCACCGGCTTGCTAACATCATTGAGAGTCCATCAGCAAAAGAAGAGAGCCTTGTGATGGACATTTCCAGGTGAGAATGATTTAAAAACTTAATGCCACGTGTGCTTGCAATAGTTGTTTAGCTCTGGAGCAATAGTCCAGGTAAGCTGTCCCCACAGCACTAGGCAAAGTCAGTAGTGGAAATATTCCAGAATGCAAATTGTTTAGGAGACTAAGTTCTGTTTTCAAAACACCTTCTGCAAACTTGGACAAACTGTTGTCATGAGTAGTTCAGGCACTTAAAAAGTCCTTAGTCACGTTTGTTTCCAGTAAATTTTAGGTTCCTGTTTACGTAGACTGATAGAAGATATTACTTGTAATCTTTGCATCAGATCTTAGTAAGTATTTATCTCTTGTTTTAAAATCTTGGAGGATATGACCCAAATCTAACAGTCATGAGTATTGTATGGCCTCAAGTGTTGGCACTTTACTTCTGTGAAGTCCTGAGCATCCTTCTCTGTTCTTTACCCTGTGTACCTTAAGGAAAAGGTCCTACTGTACATGGTGACTTTTGAGTGCTTGGACATCCTTGACTAAAAGGGTGGTGAATATTTGGCACTGTTTGGTTTGCTGCCTGGGCTGGTTTTGCTTTGTTAGGACCAAGCTGGCTCTTAATTCTGTTCTTGTTTCTGTCCATTCTAGATTTTGCTTCTTCCATGCTTTCTTTGAGGCTAAGAAAAAGTCTTCCAAAATACATGAGGCACGTGTCCTTCCATCAGAGCCTCTAGATGAACAGACTCATTCAGCAGTAGAAAACTACTTCTTTGGGTAAGGATTTTGCTTGTATACTTTAAGCTTGGAAATTTCTCTTTTTTTTGTGAGGATAAGATCAGCCTTTGAATAGCAGGGCAAGAGGTTTGGGACTGTGAGCTGCTACTGGAGCATTTGTTTAGAACCAGGGGATGGCTTTTTTAAAGAAGATCCTAGATGGATTTCCCAAAGATCCTTCAATTTTGACCAATAAAACCATAATTTTGCATGTCAAACCTGCCAAGTATGTGTGATGATCACGTAGGTGTAGAGTTGACTCAGACTGCTTTTCCTCAGAAGATTTCCATTGCCTCTGGTGCAAGCTGGAAGTGGAAGGACCCAAGGGAGGTGGTGGGTTGTGCAGGTTGCTGCTGGCTTTCTGTCTGCTCTCTGTGTGAGCTGCTGATGGCTCCACAGCCCTGGGACTGAGGGGGATGGAGTTGGTACTAGTAGATGCCTTCAGGTGGTTGCCAAGGCTGGTGCTGCAGCCTCAGTAGAGGGAAAGCAGAGGACATAGTGGGATGCAGAATGAGAAACAACTGAGATTAACAGTGTCCTTGTGGGCTCCAGGAGTGCTTGGGGACACCAAGACAATGAGCTGTGCCTCACTGTGCTTGGATACATGGATGAGTTGAAACTTAAGCCCTGAGAATTTGGGTTGCAGTGAGTGAGCAGAGCTCTGGGATGAGGGTCCTCTACCAGTGGGAGTTATTTTGGAGAAGTGTGAGAAGACCATCAATTCCTCTGGCAGTAATGTGCTGGTTGTTTTGCTTCACAGGTTACTTCAGACTTTAAACACCTTGACTGTTTTGGGGGATACAGCAAAGGCCACAGCCTTGAGGGAGAAGCACATCCATGGTGTGACTGCAGATGGGAAGCTGTGGATTTTTCTCCTTGTTGAGTATGCCAACAAGCTGCTCTCCAGTGAACATGTCAAACCTCTGAAGCCATTTACCAAGAGACAGATGAATGCCTGGGAGAGGTGAGGGGCTTGGGAAGTTGGGACTGGGTTGATGAGGTAAGGAAGGTGGCAAAGCCCTAGTCTTAGTCTCTCTTTGGGCCAGTAAAAGAGAGATGGTGATCTCTCATCCTCCTGCTGCTGTTCTGGCTGCTGTAGCAGAGCCATTTCACAGACAGTGGCCCTTCTGTTTCTTCCCTGTTTCTGCTCCTGTGGCTGGGTTTCAGGATGCTGTTCTGTCCCTCATCACCCCATTCCTTTCTTCCTGTTCCTTCTGTATGTTTGCTCTGTGTAGGCCATGTGCTTTGTAATTTTTGCTTGCAGTCTCCCAAACATGACTGTAACTCTTTTAATCTTTTCTCCTAGTAGTGCCTGTGCTACTTTCTCAGTGATTCTTTTTGGGTGCTCTTTTCTGAGCTTAGTTTTCCATCAAGGTCTGTGCCTTGGCTGTAATATTAGGAATCTACCTGTGTCCAAGGGCAGGTTTTTATAAGCCCCATGTGGTGAGATGCCATTGTTGGGTTAAAAGTGTGTACACTCTGTATATCCAATTTTAGAAATTAAATGTTAAATACAGAAAAGAGTACTGTAGATTTGGTCATGGTTTTAGCCTGATCATCAGAGAGGATTTGCAGTTGTGATTGTGAAAGACTCATAAGGGTTTCTGTCTTCAGAACACTTCAGTCTGTGAACAATCTGCAGAAGAAGGAAAATAAATCTGACAGTGCCAAAGTCGTTGCTTTCCAGCAGCTTCTGCTTCTGATGGCCATTCATCTCTTCAAGGTAGGACCTCTGGAGTATATTTGAGTGGTGTAAAATGGGGTGGTAGCTGGGCTTTCTGAACACTGAGCTGGAGAGCTGCTTTGTGCTCCAGTCTTTCACAGCCTCTGGCTTCTGAAAATGGGCAACTGGCAGCTGATGAACTGTGATTCTTACATTGCCTGTGCACATCAGCTTACAGGGAAAGCTTGGCCTGAGCATTAGTTTTGCCTTTGATCTGCTGCTGAGTGGAGCAATTTTTACTTAGTTTCATACTTTATTCTGCAGAGGGGTTGTAGTATCTGATTTAAATACCTGTGCTTATTTAGAGAGGTCTTTAGGTTTGGAGTATATTCATTCTGTTGCTGTTGGTAGTGGGGAATTCAGAGTGGGTGTTTGTCTGCTTGTGATCAAACAGAACCAGTCTGAGACAATGGATGTTCTGAGTGACCTTCTGAACTGCACAGAGAGGGCATTCAGCGAAGAACCTAAGAAGAAAAAGACTGGTGAGTCTTTCTACAGAAAGAAATGATGTTAATGGTCTGTCAAGAGACAGAAGATGGCAGTTGTATATTAGGGAAGCACTTGCTTTGTGTCAGTGCTGGCTTGATGCACTGATGCCCAGGAGAATCCCCCTCTCCTTCATTCTCTTCCCTTCTCTTTCTGAATCTCATCTCTTGCCCCAGCTTTCTGTCTGCATCCTCAATGGGTTGTGTTCCTCTGTGCCTCTTAAAGGATAGGTGGGCTTCAGAGCTGGTTGTTGTTCAGATGAGCAGTGTCCAAGGAAGTTCACACTTTTGGAGTCCTTGTTCTGTGCTGGCCAAGAGCTTGACTGAAGTGGTGGTGTCTGCCTGGGCAAAGCTAACAGCCAGCAAGCCTGGAAGTTGTACTTTCAGAGCTCAGGTTCTGGGCACACTAAATGTGTCCTGTGTCTAGATACAGGCTGTTTGCTCCTTTAGGCTGGTCCTTGTTTAGGACCTGCAGAGCTGGGCTGGGCTTTACCAGGGATGAGCCTGGCTTGGCCTTCTAACTTTCTAACTGTGGGCTTGTTCTCCTTAAACCTCTGTGTAAGTCTGAGGGTACTGTGAAAATAAGAGCCATACTTCTGTGGTGGCTTGGTTGTATCTAGATCAGGATTCCCAGACTTTTGGACTAGTGGCCAGCTCACATGTCAGCACTTTTCATGGGCTGCTCTGACTCTTGTTTCATTGGCAGCACTATAAAACATTAATGCTTTTGCTGACTAGCTGCTGGTTGCTGTAATGTGGCCGAGTAGGTGTTGCACGATTTGCAGAACTGCTAATCTAAGTAATGATTTAATGAATAGTAGGTTTTGTTACCTGGTAAGGCTTTGCAGTGGCCTAGAGACAAATCTCAAGTGTGTTTCTACCTATGGTTAGCAGCCTTCTAGTACAGCTACAGTCTTCAGCTTCCCCCATGATGATCTCTGGTCTGCCTTGCTGAATTTGTTCTTCTAACAGTCAGCTAGAATTATTTCATGGTGAATCTTTCTGCAGTCTCATACTGATATGCCAGCACAGTGGGTTTTGCCCCTTTCTCTGTCATCCTTTGTTCCTTTGCAGACAGTGCAGAGCCAGGGTGGGTTGAGGTGATGGTGGAAATCCTCCTCTCCCTCCTTGCCCAGCCCAGCCTCCTCATGCGGCGCATCTCCAAGAGCGTCTTTGTGCGGATCTGCCCTGACCTGACCAAGAGGGGCTTGCAGCTCATCCTGGATGTAAGTGAGGCACCAGCAGAGCATCATACTGCTCACTTGGCTTGTCCCTAACAGCATATCTTTATTTTGGGACTAAATAAAAGCCTGCTGAAAATAAATGGAAGCTAATGAGATCTAACTTTAAGCTGTATTCGTAGGTAGTTTTACACTGAAGAAGTTCCTGGGTCCGTTTGTATAGCTGGTAGATTTTATATGTGAATGTAAATAGTAACAAAGTCTTTGTTCTCAAGAGTTTTAAGCACAGAGGTGCCAAAAATAAGTGACACTGAAAATCTGAATTGGTTGTAGCACTGAGTAAGGTGGTGTCTTCTGAGAGAGTAGTATGTGGGTTGTGAAGATGAGCTGTCAAGTACAGAGCAAAATGTGTGTTGTCACCAACCACTTGAATTTTTTCCACCTTTTTTGTTTTTTATAGGAAGAACTTAGCATATTAGCAGGCACAATGTTACAAGCCAGAAAGTTGAGGGCCCTTACTTGCTATTTCAGTATTCAGCTGGCTTACTGGGCCAAAATTCCTGCCTGTTGTACACAAGAAATGCTTCAAAACAAAGCTGTAAAAACACAAATCCCTCTTTTTTTTTTGCAGGTTCTTGACCCATACCAAGAGCAAGATGAAGAAAGTGCTGTTGTTGTGATGGAAGAAGCAGACAGAAAGATCAAGTCTGCTCAGGACATGGTAATTGATGTGCTATTGTCAGTGACAAACACTTCTCAGACCTTCACTGCTTAAAAGTAATGTGTGCCCTGATCTCTGGTAATAGACATAATTGCATTTCTCTGCCTTGAGTAAAATGGCTATTGCACTATTAAGATTCATTTTAAAAGTGCAACACATGAACAGCTTGTTGGAAGTGCCTTTTTATTGGTCTCTTGGCCTTGAAGGACAATGCTGTTGTAGGGATGGCTGTTTGAGTAGGTGACTTCCTGAGAACAAATGACTGCATCCTGAAATGAGCACAGGCCTCTTTTTTGACAGCCACAGGCTGAATTGTTGCTGTGATGTGCAGCCATCTGAATTCAAGCTCTTGGGTTTTCAGAACTGAAGAAATTTGAGTCACAAAGCATTGCAAACAGGAGCAGAAAGGGGAGTTAGATGAGGGCTGCTACTTCAGGTGTTCCTTTGGAAGCTTCTTCTTGATACTCATTGGATATGACAGAGAAGTCTGTATTACACAAGAGCTAAAAGCAGAATGTAAACCTGGTATCTTGTTATCTGAGGTGTCTGCCTGAACCTGAGGGCTGGAAGCAAGGCAGTGGGGTGAGGGCAGGCTTGAGTTTTTATTTCTGAACAGTGATGCCCCTGAGCATTGAGTAGGGCTTGAAGAAAGGTGGGATCACAGATGAACTCTTCTCCTTCAGGACGAGGAAGAAAGCCAGGACTCCTCAGTTGAAGGCGACACTGAGGATGAGAGTGGAGATGAGGAAGAGAATGAAGAAGTGGATGATAATTTTCGCAGTCAGCTGATGAATGTTCTCCAAGCAGGGAATGCTTTGGTATGTTTGGGGAGGTTTGGGGTGGTGAAAGATCCTCTAATGCCCACATCCTGCCTGAGCCCACACAGTGATAACCCCAGCAGTCCCCTTTGTGTGCCATTTGATGTATTTCAGGGCTTTCAGAGCAAGCTGTGGGAATAAGTCACTTGTTCCTTTATTTATTGCTACTGTGTTGAGTTCTTTTGGTTGTCCAGTCTAGCCTGAATCAGCTTGAACTGCCTGTAATAAATGAGACTGATGTGAACTAAAGCATGAGATCTTGTTAGGTGGGGCCTGTCTTGGCTGTGTGGAGGAGTGTGATCCCTGTAGGCTGCTCTAGAGTCTTGCAGGAGTGCTGCAGTGTGGTTTCATGATTCCTCTAAAGGCTGCAGACATAGCAACGTATTAACCTCTTTAGTGAGGGAGCCACAGCACAGAGGGACTTGGTGTCAAAACTTCTCCCAGTCTCTAGCTCCACATGTTAGTACTGTGCAGCCTGGTAGGAAATGGGAGCTGGATTTCCCAGTGATCTGAGGATGGTTTCCATCCCCATGTTGTTATTCTGGGTCTAGAGGAAGCTACATCCGTGCTGCGCTTGTGAGACTGCTCTTGGCTGTGCTTCTCCCCCCCACTGCCTTTTTTTGGAGGACATGGCATGATGTGTTGTTTTTGCCTTCTGAAAACAAAAGGGAGGAGATGAGAGTGATGAGGAGCTGGATGACGAGGCCATGATGGCTCTTGACAAGAACATCTCAGCCCTTTTTGCGGAGCAGCAGAAGCGGGTCCAGGCGAAGAAGGATGAGAAGGACAAGATGAGGAAAGAGAAGATCCTGAGGAGGGATTTCAAGATAAAGGTGGGAGAGGAGTGTTTGCTGTGAAGACCTTTGGCTTATTAGCATGTTAATTGTAGCCTACTGCATGCCGTGAGCTACTTAACAGCTTGGACATTCCTGTATGTCCTAAGCTCCTGGAGGGTGGGACTGGATTGTTCTGGCTTTTTGTGGCTTTGTACAGCACCTGGCACAGCAAGACTGGTCAGTGACTGGAGGCTTTGTGTGCCTGCTTCACAACAAAAACCAGGACTGTGCTATCAAAAAGTGGACTGTGGTTTCCATTTGCTGGAAACTGAAATGACTCAGTTAATGAGACCCTTCCCACACCTACCCAAACACAGGAGCCTGCCAGTTTTTGTGCCCTGCACATGCTTGGTGTGCTTTACTGTGACAGATAAAATCCCTCTGGTTATTTTGCAATGTAAGCTTTTTTTTTTTCCTTTTTTTTTTTTTTTTGGCTTGTTATGCTTCTAAGATCAGGTGGATTTGTGGTTATTTGTGACTGTAATACTGATGTGAGGCCATGTGGTGTCAGCATGGGCTGTCCAGGATATCTGAGCATCCAGGGACAGCTCCAGCTGCTCAGATACAGAAATATCTGCTGTCAAATTAGCCCAGATGAAGGCTAATGAATGGTGTAGCAAGGCCTTGGCTTTGCTGCATTTTCACTCTGGTGCTGTGCTAGAAGAGCTGGTTTTTATACTAATGCACTGCCTGGAAGTCAAGGGAGTCTTACAGGGGTGAGAGCCCTCAGTCAGTGGTGCTACCAGAGACAAGTGCCAAGTTATAGTGGCTGCAGGTCTGGTGAGGTGGCAGTGACTCTCACAACTGCTGTTTCTAAATAGTGTTGCTGCACAAAACAGGCTGAAGTCAACAGACAGCCTTTAATCTTCACATTTTTAGTTTTCACTTTCTCAGGCCCTAGCAATACAAATGAGAGCAGAAGGTGCACAGATTTCAGCTGCAGATGGCTTTCTTCAGCCCCTTCTGGCTGCTGAGTAGCCCACTCCAGTCTGAAGGAGCTGCTCCATCCTGTTTCCCTGCCTGCAATGGTTCTCACATCAGTAACTCCACGTTTGCAGGTGCTGGACCTGGTGGAAGCATTCGTGGGTAAGCAGTCAGAGAACCCCTTGGTGTTTGATGTCATTGAGCCTCTGCTTCGGGTGATTGAACAGTGCATGACCTCAGACTCTGACAAGCAGGAGGTTGACTTCCTCCAGAAAACAGCCAATATCTTCAAGTAAGTGTCTAATCATCCAGATAATAGGCAATGTCTTTTGATAGACACCAGTGGTGTTGGTTGAATCCCAGAAATTAGTCTTTCTAAGACTGAAGACAGTTGCTATGCTTATAGATTATGTAGAATAAAGTTACCAGCACCACACACACAATGCAGGAAAGAAATTAGGATCTGGGTTTTCTAGTGTAAGGGACTTCAAGTCACAAACCTGTCTGCAGGTGGAAGCCTTAAGAACCAACACTGGTATTGCAGGCACAGTGCAGTGTCACTGAGTGTCTCCACAGGCCTCTGACCTCTGAGTCAGAGCATACAACAGCTCCCTAGGCTTACAGAGTTGCTGCTGTGACTGGAATGAAACTCCCAACAGGTTGTTCCTGAGACAGGCAGAGTGCAGGTTCTCCTTGTTCACAGCCAGAAGTGAGGCATGATCCTAGCTAGGCACAGATGCAAGGCGAGGTGTGTGCCATGATGTGTCCTCTCTGCACCACTCCCTGACATCCTCCCTGCTGCTCTAAAGCATTTCCAGTGCTCCTCTCTACCCCCTGTTGAGAACCTGTTTGGCAGTAACAGGGTTTGAGGCAGCCAGTCTTCTTTGGGGGAGCTCTGCAGGAGAGTTGACTGGGATCTTGGCTTGAAGGCCAAGAGTGGTGAGTCTCCTCACCCTTCCTGCCCCAGCAACGACTGCCTCTTCTGCTGCCTACAGCTAGCACCAGTTTTCTGTGCCCCTGAGCCTGGTCTGTGTTTCCCAGAGCTCTTTCTGGAGGTGATGACTTTGGGTTTGTTTCTGATGCTCCCTCAGGAACTCGCTGTGCCGAGCCAAGCAGTACTGCAGGAGGGTGGAAGCCCTGCAAGAAGATTTGCATGCTTTTGTGGAGAGGCTTGTGAAAAAAGCCTGCAAGCTCACAGACACTTCTGTGGCTCTCTATTATTTCAGGTGAGTGTTAAAAAGGAATGGCTGTGCTTGGTGCAGGGGCTGGGCTCTAAGCAGATGTAATGTTTCATGTTAGAACAGTTCAGAGGGAAGAGATTTGATGCAGGCTGGGTGCCAGTGTCTGTCTTACAGGAGGACTAGTCAGTCATCCTGGCAGTCTGAAGCATTTTCAAGCAGATGTCCATTTTTTTTGGTGATCACATTCTATGGGCTCTGTGATACAGCAATGGTCTGGTCCAGTTTTGCTGGTAGTGATGGGAAGTGCTTCCTTGAGGCTTCACCATAATGACTTGTGGGTGGTTTGGTGCAGGAGTGAGTGTAATTTATAGTCAGTCTGTAATGATTGTTCTGTAAGTACAGTGGTTTACTGCCACTGTGATAGCATAAGGAAGACAATAATGATTATGAGTCCTGACTGTATGTACCAGTTTTCACTCCTCTGCTGCTGAATATGGGTGCACTGGGATAAGCCATGTGTGTATTAATTAGGAAACAGGAGCAATCTTGCTGTTTCCTGGTGTAAATGGGAATGCCCTTTGCCAGCAGGCTCTCTTGTGACTTGCAGGTGGCTTCAGGAGGACTTCCATAGTCCCTCTAGGATTTCTCAACCCAGCTGTGTATGCAGTGGGTACCATGCTGCACAGTCAACCCAGTGGCATCGAGCAGGGTCAGCTCTGCAGCACACCTGGCTGCTGGCTGTGCAGGAACCCTGGTGCTTGGTGGCAGTGCAGGGCTGGCAGCCCTGAGTGGAGCTGTGCCTGGTTAACACAGCAGTTCTCAGAAGCAGCAGGCTGGCTGTGTGTCCTCTCAGGTGATACACCCAAGTTCTCCAGGCACACAGCTGCCTCTGCAGCACTGGCTGAGCTGTGCAGGCTCAGAAATCCTGAGCAAATGGAGAAGTCCTCCAGCAGTGCTAGTCAAAAGCACAAGCTGAGGACACCAGGCTGGTAGTGGGGATGTCAGACTGTGAGGAGAGACGTGGTTTAGTGGAGACCTGGCAGTGCTGGGTTAGTGGTTGGACTTAATGGTCTTAAGGTCTCTTCCAACCAGAACAATTCTGTGATTCTGTGATAATGAAATGATGCAGCCTCTAAGATTTGTTTGTTTTTAGGTCTGGCAGGAGTGGGTTAGACTGAAGGAAGGAGCCCTTTTGGACTCTTTAACCCCCCTTGGGACAGGAGGGGCTGCCTGCATCACTTGGTCTCTGTGACACTATGGTAACTGCTGCGTTCTCCCCTTTTCCTTTTTAGTGCCTCATTGTACCTGCTCAAAGTGTTGAAAGGAAGCACATCTGATAAGCCATCAGCTCCTACCCCTCTGCCCCAGAAGCAGAGCAGCTCCATCCCTCAGGCTTCTCAGGTAAGGCAGGAGGCTGCTTGTGAGGCAGTGCTGAGTGGGCTTTGCTTATTCAGCTTTGCTGTTCCTGCAGGCAGCTGTCTGTGGTTTCTTTTCTGTAAAGCTGTCACATGCCCCCTGCCTTTCTGACCCTCACCCTCCTGCCTCTGCAGTGCCTGCTTGCCCGTGGCCACCAGGGGCTGCTGGTGTACAGTGGATCCAGGTTAACTGCTGAAGAAGCCTGGTGTATATTTATGCTGCCCTCCTGCCTATTTTGCTATTTTTCCTTTAATTTCTTGTCAGTCACTCTTAAGTTCTTTCTGGGAGGGAGCTGAGGAGCAGCAAGGCACAGGATGGTGGTGGATGAGAGTGAACTCCTGTTTCTGAGGTTTGGGCTGAGTTGTCTCATGGTGAGGAGAGTGTGGAGCAGCCCTGATTTTGGTGGTAGTTGTTTGCAGGGAGACTCCTCATCTGGTTGTGCTGTGGGTGTCTGTTACTCCTGGAGCATTACTGGCAGGTTCCCTTTCACCTGCTGTCTCTGCTGAATTTCACAGGTCTCTGAATTTGGTGATCTTTTATATTGGGCAGCCCAGTCCAGGCACTTCTAGAAACCTGACAAGTGCTGTTTGTCCAGCTAGCCTGATACTTGCCTCTGAACCTCTCAAATTGTGTGTAAGAATTAATGCCTTGATCCCACTGGCATTTTGTGGTGGAGAAAAACAAACAGGGCTGCTTCATGACAAGGGAAGGCCTGGAAATTACAAACCCTGAGATGATATTAGCAGCTGAAAAGATAGCCAGTGTTTCTAAGGCTTAGTGAGAGACCAAGACTGTTAATCCAGGCAGCTCTTGTTCTGTGCTGGGCCTTTCTGGAAAGAAACACAGAGATCTGTGGGGAATTAAACAACATACTTGATGTAGAGGCTTGAGTGAGACATCCTTCACAGCATCCTTGTGCTTCCTTGTCCTTCCCAGGGAAGGCTGTTCCTCCTGCAGGAACAGAGCTGTGGGCTTGAGCAGCCAAAGGCCCAACCAGCAGCTGAAGTGAGTTGCTGGTTTGAGGGAAGTGACCCAGTTCAGTTTGTGTGGTGCTGCTCGTGTTGATGCTGTGTTGAGGCTGGGAAGGTTTTGCAGTTGGGGGCCAGAGACAGAGGTGTGGGGTGTTCCCAGTGAGCACTGCTTCAGAGTCCAGCCTGGAGCTTTTCAGTACACAGCAGAGTGGAACCAGAGCAGACCCTGTGATGTGGTGGCCAAATCCATGGAAGAGCCTGTTAGTACAGAAGGATTTTTTGTTACAGTAAAGGTCTGCATGGGGGGAGGAATCAGATGTGTATGTCAGAGTTAAGTACAGACACTTGGCCAGGAAACTGGGGTCATGAGTTTCAAGATATCTCTCTCCTGTTCCACTCAGCTACAACAGCAGCTCTGGGAGTTTGACCTGAGAATGGGACACAACAGTAACATGGCTTCAACTGGCTGTGAGGCCCTTCTTGGGCAGAGGTTTGCAAAAAGCCCATCCACTATTGTCAAAATCACAGTTTTGACCTTTTGAGCCTTAATTTTTCTTTCTTCCCAGAGAGCTGTGGTTCCCTGGCAGTTTGAGAACAGGTGATGCTCCATGCTTCATTCTTCATTCACCCCTGTGCTAGTGGCTGAGATCCATATGGCTTGTGCAGGTCTTGGCTGGGTCCTGCACCCTGGGTGTCTTATTTCCCACAGAGTGGGATCTTGGAGCACTGACACAGTTCTGGGATTGCTGCATCCCTCAGTAGAGCTAGGGCCTGTCTGGTGCTTACCTGGAGATCCCACACATAGCTGCTAAGAATATGTAGACCGAGATACCTACATCCACTACTACCTACAGATTCAGAGCTGTGCAGCTGAGAAAACACCTTGTGCCCAGCATAGCTGCTGCAGGGTGGTCTCTGAGTGCTCTGTGAGCCTCCTGTGTCAGCCACACCCACCACAAACCTTTGTCTTCATGGGTCTGGGCTGTGTCTCATCGGCCTGCATCACACGAGCTACCCAAGAATATCTAATTATTGGAAAAATCTGTGTGCACTGGTCGAAATGAATTACTTCTATGCTAGTGATTGATCCTGGTGTTTCACTGGACGTTTTTGTTCTGCTTTTTCCCCCTGTAGCTTTTGAGCACAGGCTGTCTGAACGTGGAGAGGGTGGCAGGGATCTACCGGCAGGCGCTGACGGCGTTCTTCACCAAACGCAAGAGTGGCCTCACCACAGCCATGTTCCACGAGCTCTTCAGCCGCTTCCCGGTACGTGCTGCTGGGCAGGGCTTGTCCTCTGGGGGCTCCAAACTACAGCTGTCATTCTGGGGAAGGCAGGGAGAGAAATTTCTCTGCTTTACTGAAGGCTTTTAAGGCTGCTGTAAGGTTTCCTTCACCTGCTCCGACTCCCAGCGCTGCGTGTTTTGGTAGCAGTGCTGCAGGAGGCCAGGATCTCATTGGAGGTTTGTTTTGGGGATGCTGTGTGGAGAATGGAGAAGCACAGAAAGCTGCTTTTTAAAGCATAGCCTAAGAAGGGCTAATTTTTTACCACTCTTCCAGACAACATGGATGAGCAAGGTTTGAACAAAGGTAGAAGAGGTTAGCTCATTTGAGCAGCTAATTTAGCTGCTGTCCAGCTTTGCTCTGACTGCAAGCTCAGTTTATCTTATGTTTTTTCTTCAAAGAAGGCTGTAGAGCACAGAGTTTTAATTAGAATCTAATCTGGAGGCTGGATGTTCAGACAGTGTCAGTGCCTGAAATGTTTGAGGTATTTCCTGCAAACTTGACCTGTGCCTGGAGCTGGGCTCCACAGTGAGAACAGCCAGTTTTTAAGAAACAGGCTTTGGGTCTGAATTTCATACAGTTCTTCAGGGATATTTAGGTAAGAGTGAGGTAGAGACAGTTGCCAGAGGCCTTTTCTCAAGGGCTTCAACCTTGTAGAGTTTGTCTGATGGGAGGTGGAGGACACAGGCTTGTGTAACTGGGGGAGGATGCTTTCAGACTTTGAGGGAGTCCACCCAGGAGAGAGTTGATTTGCAGAGCAGCTTTCTTAGGACACCAATCCACGATGCCACCTGTAGAAGTTAGTGACATAGGGAGAAGGTTTGTGTGCTGCCCACATGGACAGCAAGCTTAAGGTCCCATCTGCAGGTTTCTAGAGCCTGTGGATTCCATGAGACTGTCCCTTGCAGAAGTGTCTTAAAATCCTTAAGCTTATTCCTTGTATAAAACAAAGGTAATGACACACCCAGATACTAGCCTGTCCAAAGCTGGGCTTTGCCCACTTTCTAGAGCTATCTGTTCTTTTAGTTGTCTTCTTTCCCCCCAAATTAAACTGTTTCAAGTGGTGTGGTTGGAGTAGCCATCTGCACAGTGTATCAGGGAGCTGTGCAGCAAACTGCTGCCCATCCTTTGTCAGGGCCAGACCTTCCAGCAGAGCATTTGCAATCCAGATGCTTTCTCATTTCTTGTGTCTGGATTCCTTGTGCCCCTCAGCTGGGAAATATTTTGCCTATAACCATGGATAATCTGGCAGATGAGGCCAGAACAAAGGTTCATTGAGCTTTGCTGACTATTACCCCTCCTCTAGAAAGGTTGTTTCAATCCAGACTTGTTGCAGGGGACAGTTTTAAGGTAACCTGTCTCCAGGGAGGCTTTCCTCCTGACACAGTTGTTCCTGTGGCACGTGGGCTCAGATCTTTCCCCGAGCTCTGACATTCTCCAGCCTAACTCAGCCTGTTCTCCTGTGCCTCTGGCAATGTTCCTCTGTGCAATCTGAACTGCCCACGCAAAGGATCAGCCAGATGCAGGCTTAAGTCAAGAACCAGGCAGAACACAGGAGGTGGAATCTTTGCCTGATTTTTCCAGTTTAAGAGTTTTGCTGCTGATTGCTTTGTGATGGAGATTTCACTCAGGGCTGGTGTGAGCAAAGCTGTTAATTTTCAAGTAAGCTGTTGCTGATCTCTAGGCACTTTTCTTTCTTATGGCATTTTCTTCACAGTCAAGAAGCTGTGTAGAAAACAGAATGTTTTGCTTGAAAAACAAACCTGTCTGTCAGCAAACCACTAATAAGAGACTGGGTCTTCCTTTGTTACAGATCATGTGCAAGCCATTAGTAGATACACTCCTGAAGTATATCACAGCAGGAGCCAGGGAACATCAGCAGGTAAGGAAGAAAGCAAACAAGCAAACCTGGATTAAACAGTCAATCAGAGAAGTCACTTAGTCACAGCAGCTCAGATGATGCTTAATATGCTTATTGCTGCCTGTAGGACTGCCCAGTTTTCAGAGTTGGGCTTCCTGGGGGGAGAGCTTTTGCAAATAGTGCCTGGCTGCTGCAGGTCCATGACTGAAGTTGTGGGAGCAGCTGAGAGTCCCCAGATCCCAGAGGTAGCATCTCCTTTAAAAAACCTTTTTTACCAAAAATCTCCTTTTGGTAGCATCTCTTTTAAAAACTGGCTGCCACAGGTTTCTGGGTTGTGGCCTGACTGGTGCAGGGGTTGCCTTTAGTCACTTATTCCTTGATTTTTCATTGGTGAGAGGCTCTTCTGTACCAGAGCTGTGTGGTGTCATCCTTGCCTCCTAACTCTGACTCGAGGCTGGCTCCTGGAGTCCACCCTGTGCCTTGCCAGCTGTCCTGCATTTTCTCAGCCATGTGCTCCTGTGGCTGGCTGACAACCACCTGTACTCCAGATCCAATTTTTGATGGTGCCTGACTAACCCAAATTAGCAGAACCTTATCAATAAAACATTGCAGGGGGAGTGAGCAGGGCAGGAGGCCTGGCTGGGTTTTCACTGCAGCATGGGTGACTTCCACTCAGGTCATAACCTGAGTCTCCAACTTTCCCACCCCCTGTCCTCTGCAGAAGTGCATCTGAGGTTGACTTTCTGTTTTATAAGTAGCTGTTTTACTCTTTCTGGTTGTTGGAGGGAATGGGAAGAGCTTAAGTAGGTGTTTATAGTGAGCCTGCTTTGCATTGTCATATAAATTGCATTTCAGGCTCTTTTACCCAACAGCAATGGCTCTAATTTAAAAAAAAAGAGGGTGGATTAAGCTATTAGTAATTGCAGTAGATGGAAATAAGGACGTGTTACACAAATAACAAACAAATTAATTGTAAGGCACATACTTGATCTTGTCCTCAAGAGACCAGAGCAGCATCCCAAGCAGACAGCTTCATTACATGGGTATCTTTGCTTCCCCCCAGGGAATAGCATTGTCTTTCTGTCAGGGCTTCCACAGCTATCTGCCCAAGCTTTGTTTCCAGAGCCTGTTTATCTGTGGGTGGGAGGAGCAGGGGAGGATGTGCAGGGCACTGTGGGTGGGAGAACATGGATGTATTGCTGTTTAAACAGAGGCAGCACAGAGTAAGCTGTGTAGAGCCTGTGGAGTTTAGAGTTGCAGCTTTATGGGTTCTGCACACTGCTTCCTTTTCAGGAATTCTGGCTTCCCCCCATCCAATGTCCAATTTGCCAGGTTTTCAATGAAAATTTCCCACTGATTCTAAATGGAAATGAACACTCAGTGCTTGGTGGTGTCCTAGGGGGTTGGGGTCAAGCTAGGTGAGTGAATGTGGCAAAGTGATGTGATGGGTGAAGCAGGGGCTTACTCCTCTGCAGCTCCTGGCAGCCTCTGGGGCAGTGAGGTGGAGGGGTGAGCTGCCCAAAGGGCTGTCCTGACTCAGTCCTGAAGACACCAAAGGTCTCCTGATACTCTGACTTTGGCCAGCCCTGATGGTCTAGAGGTAAGTGGGGTGGCCTCCCATTTCCAGCCCCTGAACACTGAGCTTCTGATCATTGAACTAGCTTGTCCCAGAGACATGAGGCTTAATCCCCCTTCTAACACTGGTGTTCTTAGTGCTGATTGTTCTGGCTGTGCCTGTTACATCTGTATGAATGGCTAATCTCACTGTGATTGTGACTTCCAGGCTCTGCACCTCCCTTTGGCAGGGAGTCCTCGGGGCTGTGCTGGGTGGGGAGAGCTGACCTCTCCAGGGGAGGCTGGAGGCTCACCAGAGACATGAGGCTTAATCCCCCTTCTAACACTGGTGTTCTTAGTGCTGATTGTTCTGGCTGTGCCTGTTACATCTGTATGAATGGCTAATCTCACTGTGATTGTGACTTCCAGGCTCTGCACCTCCCTTTGGCAGGGAGTCCTCGGGGCTGTGCTGGGTGGGGAGAGCTGACCTCTCCAGGGGAGGCTGGAGGCTCACAGCTCTGGCCCAGCTAATCCCACTGAGATTGTGACTTCCAGGCTCTGCACATCCCTTTGGCAGGGAGTCCTTGGGGCTGTGCTGGGTGGGGAGAGCTGCCCTCTCCAGGGGAGGCTGGAGGCTCACAGCTCTGGCCTTGTGTTGGCCCTGGGGCCCTTGTCCCAGCTGGCCTGGGGGAGACCTCCCCAAGGGAGTAGGAAAATCAGAAGTATCTTCAGTTTGGGCTTTTAGGTAGTCTTGGACAAAAGGAAAAGTGCTTCCTGAGGAGGATGTAAAGGAGGGTGTTCCTTCCTCACCCCAAATACCTGAGAGTGTGTGAGAGCAGCATGGAGGTCGGGGGTCTGTTCCACCTGTCCTTTCAGCAAGACTGGTCCCTGAGGATTTCAAGGCCTTTAATGGCTTTAAAAATTGTGACTCGTGTGGCCACTGGCATACACGTCCCGCTCTTACTTCAGGGGTCTCTGCTCTTGCTGGGGCCTCTGGTGTAAAGTCAAAGTTGACCACTGAGTGACAGCCCTGGAGGAGCCTGGCTGAAGTGATCTGCAGCACGTTCTCCTGCTGCTCAGTAAGCCACAGAGTGTCCAGCAAGTCCAGGGCCTGCCTGGGCTCTTGTTGAGAAACAGCAAACCTGAAACTCTGAAATGTTGCTCCTGTGCTTTCTGTTGCAGGCTGCTGCAGGTCTGTCCAACTCTATCTCTGGGCAGTTTTAACTGAGAGGGGATCCTCTAGGAGCTGCAGGAGCCATTCAGCTGCTGCTCAGCTGGTGTTGGCTTGGAGAGGAGCAGCCTGTCCTCTCCAACCCCAGCTGTTTGTCCTGGCCCTGGGGACCTCACTGTCTGCCTGGTGCCCAAGTGTTCAGGCAGCCAGATAGCAAAATGGGCATGAGGGTGATTTGACTGAAAACTTGCCTGCCCCTTGCACATGTCCTTTTTTCTTTTCTTCTGCTTTTGCTGTCTTAATACTACCTTTGATTAATTCAGTGATCTTGGTCAGGGCACAGGGATGATCAGCTGATGGGCAGGAGTGGCTGGGTGAAAGCTGTGATTTATTTCATCAAACAGCAGTGTTCATTAACATGAAATTTTAGGAAGAATTTCTGTATTGAGGGAATGGTCAGGCCCTGGAACGGGCTGCCCAGGGAGGTGGTGGAGTCATCACCCCTGGAGGGGTTAAAAACAAGTAGCTGCAGCACTTGAGGCTGTGGTCTGGTGGTTAGGGAGATGTTGGGAGGAAGGTTGGGCTTGATCAACCTAGAGGTCCCTTCCAACCATGGTGATTCTATGATTCTGTTCTAGGATTCTGCTGAGATTGTGGCTTCTGTGAAGAGAGCACAGGAGTACTGGAAAGCAGAGCCTGGCTCTGTGGGCTGTTGTCTATAGCTGATGACTCAGGCAACTGGGTCTTGCTGCAGCCTTTCTGTGCATCCCATCTCCCTCAGTTCCTCACCTCTGAAACGTGGAGAACGTGGAACCCTCAGCAGCAGTGTTGTGTCTGTAAAGGGTTTGTGGCTGTGGGAGTGGTGTCAAGTGCCTTTCTGACTGACAGCAGCAGCCCTTTTCCACTGATACTCTTTCACACACCTAAAGCAGCAGTGGGGTTGTTCAGCTCCATGTTGGAGTAATTTGTGAGATAAACCCAGCATCATTTGGGGGACTGTGAGCTCTTAAGGCAGTTTGAAGCCTGGCTTGCAGTGGTTGGGTTTTGGTATGTTTTCCCAGCATTAAGTTCTACCTGTGTAGCAAGTTTTAAACTGGAAAGGTGGATTTGCAGTGGTCTTATTGAGACTGAATTTGAAAGTAAAGATTATAGATGTGGCCACTTTCTGTTCCTCTGATATTGTTCCTGGAGAGCAGATGCTTGCAGGAGACAGTAATACAGCAGCTTTTCCCTGGAAAAGGAAAGAGCTGGAGGGACTGGTGGCATTTCTGGGTGGGAGAATAAAGGGCAAAGGATGCTGGACCAGGGAAGGGGGGTTGTCATCCTGCCCTGAATTCACTGGGCACCTGTTTATACATCAGAAAGATAGAAGTTGGAGGCCTGTGTGCCAGCAGATCTGTAAAATCACCTTGTTTCATGCATCTGAGCTGCATTCTGACCTTTTGTGAGACCACACTGACTGCAGGACACTATGAATCATATTCTGCCTGTTCAAATTCACTGTGATTCTGGCAGCTGGTGCTTGGAGTGCTCAGTGTTACCTGTTGACTGGCTTGTTTTTCAAACCCTGCATTTCTTGAAGTGTGGAGCTAAAGGCAGCTGCTGTCCCAGAGGTGTCAGTGTACAAGTGAAAATGCTTCAGGCTGTTAAAAAAGTAACACACTAATGTTTGGATGTCTTTCGTTTATTGTACTGAGAAATCTGGTGGGTTTTGCTGTGGTTTGTATGGTGTTTTTTTTTTTACTACAGCAGCAGTCATGATCTTTCTCCTAAACTGTTGATCCTTGCTTTCCCATGTCTAAGTGAAACAACACAACTTAAAGCTGCCTTGTCTTCTCAGAACAGGGCCTGCAATGTGTTCTAGCACCACTGTCTGCTGTGGAAAGAAGTGGATAGAAACTGTATTAATCACTAGATTCTACACAGCCACTGTGAAGCTTTGCAAGAGGGCTTTTAGTGTTGGAGAAGTGCTGCAAGTTAAAGTGAAAAAGAAGGTGGTGAAGAATGACATTTTTTGGGTAGTCTAATCAAGCTTGTCAGATGCAGTACTGAGGACTGAGATCCTGAAAAATCACACTAACTATGACCTTGTGCTGATAAGACTGAGGACTGGTCATTTTCCCACACCAGAAATGGAGCTTGTGTCCTACCTTTGGGTTGAGCTGGTGCTACTGAACCATGTGAAGCTCCTGGCACGGCCGACCCCATTGGCAGCACCAGTCTGTGTGGTTAGCCAAGGAGAGTGTGTGTGGGGCTAGCTGGTGGGGGAGGCTTGGGCTGAGGATGTTGTTGTCAGTCTGATGTCTTCCACAAGCACTAAACACATCCTCTCAAATTCTGTTCAGGGGAAAAAAAATGTATATGAGCTTGTTCTCGCTTCCTCCTTTCTTAATGCAGCCTGACCTTACCACTGCAATTGTTTTCCAGGAGACCTTGACCTTCAAATCACTTCCTCATGCCTTGTTTCAGTGGGTGCAGTGTTGCTTCTTCAGAGTGCACTGGGGTTTTTGGCTTGTGCTGGTGGAGCATAAACCAGGGATCAGGATGTGTTTAATTTGGTGATTGTTGCATGACTCAGCTAGTACCAGACCCCTCCTGAGCCCTAGGTGAGGAATGTCTTCCTGCTTTATTTTTAGCAGCATCAGGAGGATGAGCATGGCTGCAGTGACATCTACTTCTGTCCTGGTGCAGCCTTGGGCTGTTCCTCCAGTGCTGTTGCAGCACAAAGCCCTTGGTGGTGCACTGTTAATTGTGATGAGGTTCTCACTGATGCACTTTTAATTGTGATGAGGTTCTCACTGGTGCACTGTTAATTGTGATGAGGTTCTCACTGGTGCAGTGTTAATTGTGAGGAGGGTCTCACTGCTGCACTGTTGATTGTGAGGAGGGTCTCACTGGTGCACTGATTGTGAGGAGGTTCTCACTGGTGCACTGTTGATTGTGATGAGGTTCTCACTGGTGCACTGTTAATTGTGAGGAGGTTCTCACTGGTGCACTGTTGATTGTGAGGAGGGTCTCACTGGTGCACTGTTGATTGTGAAGAGGTTCTCACTGGTGCACTGTTAATTGTGAGGAGGGTCTCACTGCTGCACTGTTGGTTGTGAGGAGGGTCTCACAGCAGTACCCCCAGCCCCATTCTCATACATGCTGTGAGTACCCAGTGAATGAGTGGTTCTACCCTAAAAGCTCAGCCTGTTAGTCTGAGGATGACGTGGAGGAGGGAGATGTGTGGCACTGCAGTAGCCAGGTTTATTGCTGAGGCAGGCTCCTGCAGGCAAGCACATCTTCCAAGTGCCAGCTCTGAGCTGGAATCAGGCTGAAGCACAACCTCCCTTGAAGCCTGGACTGGAACAACCACACTTTTCCCAGAGAAGGCCAGCTTGTTAACCAGCACTATTGGAACCCTTTGGGAAAGGAAGACTAGTAAGAAACATCCACTGCTCCCAGGAGCAAGGTGTTGTTCCCATTTCACTTGTGCTGGCAGACACACCACTTCTAGTCTGATCTGATACCTGTGCCTTGTTCTTGTCCTTTGGGGCAGGCACTAGCAGTGTACATCTCAACACTTATTACTGGGAACCTTGGAAATTCTTTTTGCACTGTGGCCACACCTCACTTCAGCTACATTTGTGTCATCTTTACATTTAAAGCTATATTGATTTGAGGCTGTTGCAGTAGCTGGAGCATAATGATTCTATACTTGGCCATCAGGTCCATCCTATTTTCTTGGCTAGACTTCTGCAAAGCTGATGTAAGTGCAGAGCTGTCATGAAACTAATAAAAGTCATTTTACTTAGTGTGGAGATGAGAATGGTCACTGAGACAGAGTTCAAAATGTCATCTTCTATCATGTAGTTTCATTAATATTTCAAAGTGTGTTTTTATAAAGCAGTCTGTGACAAGGAACCCTTCAAGATCTATCTCATAGAGAGTGTATTTTAGGTAAGTTGCTAATTAATCTTGGTGCTTTGGCAGTCTCTCCAAAGGGATCAAACAGACATAGACATAATTTTACAGAACTGAAGCAATTCTGTGCCAGTACTGCCATCACCAGAGGAGTAAAATAGGATCCCAAAGTCCTGCCAAAGAGGCTTGGCTGGTCCATGGTTATCCTTCTGAATGGTTCATGTTCTATGTAAATATCTTAAGTTAAAAAGTAATTAAACTTTAATACAGCAAAACCAGTGAAAGCACTGCAGAGCCTCAGAAGGCAGCACCCCTCTGTGTGGATGTTTGGGAGCATTTATCCTCATGCTGTGATAGATGAATGGATTGCTGCATTAGTGCCCTGCCTGCATTCTCACAGAGAGTTTCCAGCAGGTAGAGAGGAAAGACTTGTTAGGGAGTATTTTGCTTAAGCTGTTACCAATATTGAGACAAAATAAACCTCCCTAGGCAAGTACCAGCAGCAGTTCAGCTCTACCTCCTTCCCATCAGGGATAAGACCTGGGCTGCTGGTGCTAGCTAAGCATCAGGCCATGACTGAAAGGTTCTACTCCTAAAAAGCATCCTCCAGCCCCACAGCAGAGGTGGGACATGCTGTGCCTGGGCCTCCATGGAGGTGTCACTAGAAGGAGGGCTCATCAAGGGGAGTCAGCCTTCAGAGGGTGAGTTACCCACAGGCAGCTATCACCTCTGTGTGAGTGTGTTACAGTGCCTGGGGGCTGCAGGCTCCTTCTTTCTCTCTTCTGCTCAGTGTGCACCCTCTCTGCAGTGGAAAGAAATCATTTACAGCTGGAAAATGCATGTCAGACTGACACACTTTGGCTCCAGTCCACCCTGCTCTTGTTCCTGCTTTTGTTTTGTGTAAGGAGATGGTCAAGGAGATCCTGTGTTTTGCAAGGTAAAGCTGAACTATGGGTGGCTCTTGTGCATTCTTGAGCTATCTGATTTTTGAACTGGCAAAGCCCTGTGACATGTACTAGCTCTAGGTATGTAAACTGTCCTTCTGAAATTGGAGGGGGTGACATTGGAGGTGACAGAGTTGAATGCTTAAGTGCTTTGCTGGGTCAGGGCCAGTGCACTCTACATTTCTGTGTGGGGATTTTTAATGCCTAGACCTTTAGGATGGTTGTGGATGTGGATTATTACATCCCAAGCTTTTGTTTTTGAGAGTGTCTCTTGCACTGAGAAAGCTCAAAGAAACTCTCTTCCTTTGGTGAGTTGGGAGATGTTGACAGCATCTATAAATAGTCTCTGATGTTCTTTGGAAGAGTATCTGGTGCCATACTAAAGCATAGCACTCTGAACTGCTTGGTAAGCCATGTTTCTGTCTCCCTTTCCTCTTACTTGTGGGAGCTGGTTGAAAATTTAAAAAGATCTGTTTAAATTTTTCATCTTCTCCTGACTGCATTAAAGCTGAGTGCTTGAAATCCCATGGCAGGAGTTTCCACTTGTGTTTGCACTGTGGTGTATTTCATCTGAACAAGGGACTGAGTCTGCAGGTTCCCTTTGGAGCATCATGTGTGCTGTTAGCTGGTTATGCTTGTTTATTTTTTCTGTCATATCAGGGTTTTTTCTTGTATTTCTTGGTGCCTTTTAATAGCCTCTGTGTCTTTTGCAAGAAGTGTCCAGCAGATGGGTGCCTGCATTGCCCACACACAAATCCATAAGGACACCAGGGCACACAGGAGCAGTCCCAGTCTCTATCTCCCACCAGACAAGAAGAAGCTCCTACTTGCCTCTTTATTCTGATTCTGGAGGTGTAGACTGTGCCTATTCTGCTCACCACTGCTCAGCTGATTGTGTTGATGATCCTGTGCCAAATCCTTGGTGATGGAGGAAACATTCCAGTCTGTTGCTGGGAAGAAATAGGTAAATTAAAAAGGTCACATATGCTTTAGTTGTGTCTGTGGACACAGCTGCTGGCAAGAGCTGTCCAAGGAGGGGACTGATCAGCAGCATTAACAGCCCTGCATATCCCATGGACTTGCTGAGTTGGAAAATCACTGTGATATGGTTTATATCTAAGACTGAGTGATTTCCCAGCCTGCTAAATTAAACTGGCCATCTGACACATGGGGAGTTGATAGTTTTGACAAAGAGAGTGAACCACCCAGGCGTGTTGTGCTCAGCCTGACAGACAGACAGTGGGTGAGCAGAAGTTTGTGTAGACCAAGGGGGGAAAGTTGGCTTGGAGGCAAGGTCATTGCCATGGATTTAATAACAGAGTAGCAGAGGGCAGGGGGGGGAGAAGAAATGTCTGTGCTTGTGATGACATTGTTGAGTATCTCAGTCCTATGGGCTTGAGTTATATTCACACTATAAAATATTACAAAAGCAGCAGAATCCTGTTTTGCTGAAGTTCTGGGTAATGATTGCTGCTGTGTTTATAGAGGGCTGTTGGATCTTGGCTTGGAAATGCTAGAAAGTGTCTTGTTGGCAAGTGAAGGAAGATCAGGGCTTCTGCAGTGTAAAATGAAGTGCCAGGCTGGGCTGTATGGCTGACAAGGGTGTTCTGAGGAGTTGGGGTGGGAAGTGGTGGGTCCCTTTTGGGTGCTGTTTGGGGGTGTGGGAGGGATGGCCTTTGGCTGCTTCTGTGTCTGCTTTCCCTTGGCACGTGTTGAAATGCCACTCTGTGAAAGGAGTTTGGATTTCTCTGCAGGATTTCTCAGCAGGCTCCCAGCAGAGGGGGGTCTCAAGCCCTGTCCCTCTCCCCAGGGGCAGTGTGCACTCTGCCTCATCGTGGTGCTTCTCTTGGTGGATCCTGCAAAACAAAAAGCTCTGCTGGCAAAACTCTGACTCGAGGAACCTACAAAGTTCAGCCCAGTACAATTTCCAACTATTTATTTTTTTTTTTAACTCAGCAGAGCTGTTTATTTCAGAATTTGACTGACGTGCATGTGCTTTTTCTGTTTTTATGCTGCTTGAAAGATAAACTTCAATAGTTGACGTTTGAGTGAATTGGAATTCTAATTTCTCATTATCTGCTGATAAATGTTCTCAAAAGATGAAAACCTTTGTCCTTGCAACATCAAGACTGGTCTAGTGAATTGGGGACAGCAGCTAAAAGGCACACAGTGCCTAGGCAGCATAGTTTGGGTTTTTTTTTGAAGGCATACTGCTCTTAAATCTCCTAAATTATTAAATTTGACTAAAGGAATGTCTAATTTAAATAGACTGCATTGCACCTTAGCTGCCTTTTGAATGGGCTAAAGAAAACCCTACTGCATGTCTCTCCTGAATTGAGGAAAATTGGCTTTGTGGTGCAGAGGAGACATCTGGCTTAGAAAAGCATTGGGAGGAGCAGCCAGGTGAGGGAACTGGAGGGGACAGGTTTGGTTTTGCTCTTATCAAGGTGTACAAGTAAGCTGAGGTGTCAGTGGAGCTTCTTGATGTTTGACAGTACAGTGGGTACGTGTGTACAATAAAAATGGACAAAAGAAAAGCTTTGGGGATAGGCTGGGGATTTATTTTTCCAAGAGGAAAGCCAGGGTGGAGAGAAAGGATAGTGCCCCAGATGGTTTCACAAGAGGTTTCTTTATGTTTGCTAATGTTTCTTTGAGCCTCAGCTACTGAGATGTTCTGGGAGAATCTTTGCTTTGATTTCTTATCAAAAGAGCATTTCTTGCTCTGGTGTTGAAAGTGAAGAGCTTGTAAAAGCAAAGTGGAAATGCTCCAAAATAAACAGGGCTACATTATGAAATCAAATTGTTTAAGTTTATTTTTATTTTTTTTTTAAACTGTGCCTTTGTTCTTAACTTGGGAGAGAAGTGATTTTGAGAGTGAAGTGGGTCTATCTGCTGATTTTATTTCTTCATTTTAAATGCAGGAAGGGAGAGGCTTGGATGCATCACACAGAATCTGTTGCTGTTTTTTCTCCTCTGGTCTCAGTCTGCCCTGTGGTACCAGTATTCCAACCTAATGGTTCAGTCCTGTAATGGGGCATTGTGGAAAGAACAAGAGAACATCAGTGCTCATGGGTGTTAATCTGTCCTGCTACAGATTTATCTTCTGTTCTCATGACTCAGTTATGGCATCTTTTTATTTTCCAAGAAATTAGGATAATAAGATATTGACTTTTTCTTTTTTTTTTAGGGAAGCATTAAGACTGATTGGCCTTTCTGATCTGGCATGTGGTTACCCCAGGGAGAAATGAATCCCTGTGTTCACCAAAGCAGCAGACCAATATATGGATTGTTCTGTCTGGGCTGCTCTGTCCTGAGGGTCTGCCCGTTGGGCTGTGGTGAAAGAGGAGCACAAGGGAAATGATGTCTTCCCCAGCCCTGGATGCTCCCTAGCTGTGTCCAATACCATCAGCCAGGCCAGGCCTAGGGGTCCAGGGTGTTATCCTACATGCTCATTGTTGTGATTGCCCCAGTGTCCTGCAGAGCCCTCATCTCATGGAGGAGTCCTGACAGTGAATCCTGGCATTTAATGTGCAGGTAGCCTCTGAGGAGCTGCAGTGTCACATCCTCTCCCTGTGAGCACTGAGACCCCTCCTCGAATGCTGTGTCCAGTTCTGGAGTCCCCACTATCAAAGGGACACAGATCTGTTGGGACGAGTCCAGAGGAGGCCACAAAGATGATCCAGGGGCTGGAGCATCTCTGCTGTGAGGACAGGCTGAGGGCACTGGGGTTGTTCAGCCTGGAGAAGAGAAGACTCTGGGGGGACCTTAGAGCTGCCTCCAATACCTGAAGGGACCCTCCAGGAAGGCTGGAGAGGGACTTGTCACAAGAGTGTGCAGTGACAGCACAAGGGGAAATGGTTTTAAACTGGAGGAGAGCAGGTTTAGACTGGGTCTTAGGAAGAAGTTCTTCAGTCTGAGGGTGGTGAGACTCTGGACTAGGTTGCCCAGAGAGGCTGTGGATGCCCCTCCCTGGAGGTGTTCAAGGCCAGGCTGGATGAGGCCTTGAGCAACCTGGTCTGGTTGAGAGGTGTCCCTGCCCATGGCAGGAGGTTGGATGAGATGATCTCTAGGGTCACTTCCAACCTCAGCCAGTCTATGATCTCTGTTGCCTTTAAAGTCTAGCAACATGTTATTTGTGTCACTAGTTAGATTGTGGTGACTGTAGGATGGAGCTTTGGTTTTTTATTTTAAATGAGTTTAAAAGTATTTTTCTCTGCCTCCTTTCCCAGCTGCCAACAGAGCAGTGCTGAAGGAAGCAGCTGTACATGTGCCCACTAGTAGTGGGCATGAATGTCCTGTTGCAGGGAGCAGATTCTCCCAAATGGGCTCCTCTGGTGAGGCAAGTGCAAGATGGGGCTTCTGCTCTGACAAGAACATCCTCCAGAGCACCTTGCAGAGGAGCCAGGCATGGAAAAAATCCACTCCTCAGCAGCAGGGGAGGGAATGTGATTTGCTGAGGCCCTGATTAAACAAGGGATGATGTTTTAGGGCATGAGGAAACCTGTGTGTGAGTGAATACCAGAGATATGTCACA
>NW_008588238.1:0-7012 GCF_000691845.1 Merops nubicus
TTCTTTAATAACTTCCTCAAATAGAAGGCTTTCGAACAAGTCTCTTTGTGCAATTTTTCTTGCAAGAGAGAAAAAGCACAAAAGCACTCAATGCCAAATTTAGTAAATACTTCAAGGAACACTTTAATTTTTTTATTTTTTATTTTTTATTTTTTTTTTTTTTTTTTTTACTTCGGAACAGAAGAATGGCACAACTTAGAGAAAAATCCACTTAGGATTCTTGTTAGGTGTTAAGAAACACCTTTGTAATCTAGATCTTGTAATCAGAAAGATGCGTCATAGGTTTTGCATTTACAAATTACACATTCTTAGTGGTTTTAGTACCTGATTTGCACTTTACACACCATACATCTTAGGCTGCTCTGTGCAGTTTTGAGGTTATTACTTTATTACTTTTTTTCCCAAGTGGAAAGCCTTGTAGCTTCGTCTTTTTGCTCTGCTCCATTAAATTTATATGATAATGCTGGTGCTACGGAGGCAGACATCAGCTTGTGGAGTCTTCTCCACATATAAGTATTCACCAGTTTTCTTCATACAAATTGAATTTTGCTCTAAAAACAGAACATTAATATTAGTTACAAACTATGTGTGATACATGTAGAAAAATTTATACAGTAATGAGTATAGTTCCAAATATGAACCAGGTATTTCTCAGGGAAGATATATTTCTCAGCCTTATTTTCTGTTATTCTGAAATATATATGTTCTGTCTTCAAAAGCATTACTTTATTATTCTTACAGTATCTCTTTTCTGGTTCCATTTCATTCACATTAGCATCATGGTAACTCTTAATAGTTTTACTGATATTACTGGAAAACTTTTGCTTTTTTTCAGGGCTTGTATTACTCAATGTTACACCAGTAGTATTTGCACCCAGTTGTATTTGGCCATGTGTTTATGTAGTGGACAATAATCTGCACCTCTTGAAGGCTTCAAGTGTGGCTCCTAAGCAGGGTGGCCCAGCTTTAGCCCTCTGTGAAGCTGTGGAGGTGACTGGAGGTGGTAGTTGTTGCCCATATGGAGACTACTTCTGGAAGCATCTCTTTTCCTGTAGCAGGTATGTGCACCAGCTAGTTGTCATAGATTGTAGTTGCAGAGAGTTTCTGGACCATAAGGGCAGTGAGGTCCAACCTAAAGTTTTACATGGTAGAAATAGTAACTGAGAAGGAACTTTTGGTGGCAAACATTCAGTGCTAAAAAGGGGCTAAGCAGGTGATGGCACAAATGGTGGTGTGAACTTCAAGGCTTTCTGATGTATAGCCCAACCCTGAAAGTTTTCTGAGCCTCAGCTTCATGTTAAGAAGGGTTTTGGCAGATCGGCAAAATTTTAAGTCTGGTTTCTTACTTCATGGCTGACTGCTGAGATCTCCCTGTGGTTGGACATTTGTCATTCACAATTGTGATGACAGCTTGCACACTATGAAATGGACCAAGGTTGTGTTGCTGAAAAACTTAGAGCCTCAGGAATCTGTTTTCATCAGTTGTGTAAATGGCCTAAACTTTACAAGGTAAACAAAGGTACTTAATTATTTCAAAGCCAGTTTGAAGAAATTAGTTTTTATTGTGCTTTCACTGTTAAGTCAGATTTTGCCACCTGAAGGTGGTAAAGCAGTGATCCATTTTATACGTGTGGTTTTTAACCACAGAGCAGCGACATTGATATTCTGTGGTTTTTGTCACCTGGACAATTTGCCCTTCAAGTAGTCTAATTAATACATAAGAGAGCAGTCAGTTTTGCTGCAAATGATGTTCGTCCAGTCACTCACACACAAATGCGCATTATTTTATGTATTTTTTTTATTACTTACTCTTTAAATTTTGATTAATACTTAATTACTGTATGAAATCCATTGGCAAGCTTAGATCTGCATTTATACTAGTGCACCCTACTTGCATTCTGGGTATTATTTTACATATACATGCCAGTCTGTAGAAGAGAACTGATTTTTGTCTAGGACAATTCACTAAAGAAGTCTCTTGAAATCACAGATGAGGCTGTGATTTTTATTATATTTCTTTATATGCAGTGTGACTACAAGAAGTTAGCATATTTAAAATCTTATTTTTCTCATTTGAATCAGCAGATAGGTCTTAACATCTCTAGCAATAAGATATGTTATCCAATGAGGTGATGTTGTATAAATTTTTGTTTAAGAAAAAAACATTTGTTTTCGGCTCAGTGAATGTAAATTCAAATATTAAATCTCAGTGCAGAACTTGCATTTGAAATTCATATTTTTTTCCCCTTTGCTTCTGCTTGGAATTGCTATTAGTAAATTGTGACAGGGCATGATTCCAAACTTAAATGTTGCATTCAACAGAACAGCAAATAACTTCAAGGTAATGATGCTTTCAAGGCACATACACAACCAATTCCATGTTATAGCATAGTTTTCTGTCTTGGTAAAGGCATTTTCAGTTTTATTAGTAGTTTTTATTTTCTTAATGGAGTAAGAAGTGGACATATTGAAATATGAGATGAAGGTGATGAAAGTGTAGATTTTGCATTAAAACATTTTTAGCGCAGTATATCCTAAGGGGGAAAGAGGACTGCAGGAGGTAAATGATTTAATTAGGATACAGCTAAAAATTCTCATAAAATAAACAACTATTGCATAAGCTGAGACAATAAGCAGCATGAGTATAAATTTGCAACTTCAGGGCAGAGATGATTTTTGCTGACAACTTTAGTTCATAGTTTTGAGATGTACTCGTGTTAACACTCTCTGTACCACCCAAGTTCCCAATTCCATTTAGATTCAGCAAAAGCCTGTAATTCTATTTGTTTGGGGTAAATTTAGCAAGTTGCTCCTGATTACACCTTAGCCTGGGACCATCTGTTGATAATGAGTCTCTCAATAGAGTCACTCCTGCAGGCAATGAATGGGAAAAGGAGTGGAGCAAAAATGCTGTTAGTAAGCAGATGCATGCTATCACTGAATGTCCTTCCCGCCTTTCAAGCTGCCAGCTCTCAATATTGATGGAGTGTCATATTGCCTGCAAGCCACTGCAGCCAAAGGCAAGAAGCGTTCTCTCGGGGCCCATTCATCAAGTATTTCTGCTGGGGTTTGATGGAGAGGAATTCTGAAGGCACAGCTTTGTATGTGAACAGAAGAAAGGGCCTGATTCTTCTGCGCTGTTCCCCAGCTTGCCAGACGAAACACACAGTTTCAGGGGATCATGTTTAGGAAGTCCATTCTTGACATGCTGGAGAATTTGTAAGTGCTCGTTGCTGATGATAGTACTGTGTGGTTACTGTGAGCAAGTTCACTTCTGGTGTGGTGTGTGTTGTTTTGTTCTGGAGTTTTTTCTTCCCCTTAGTCCAGGGAGAGTAGCAGCTTTCTTTTGCAAGGAGTCTTGGAAAACAGGTTGTATAAGATAGCATGAGTTGCTTCACCCTGTGTCTTGAAACAATTGGAAGAGAGAGCAAGACAGGCAGTGTGATGGACTGGATAATGAGTTGTCTGTTAAACTCTAGAAAGCCTGAACAAGATCACTGAAGTGAAATGAGTGGTTTACAGTTTGATTGTAAGTGGTGTATAGCTCACTTCAGACAACCAGCGGTGAGCTGCTCATTAGAGTTAGCAGCTTCATTTAAATTTCCTTTCTGAGTCAGCAAGGGTGTAAGGAGAATTTCCCAGTCCACATAGTGTGAATCCTACTCAGGTAGCAGGGTATGCTATGGAGGCTTGACTTGTTCTACATTTTCTGTGGAAGAAATGTAGAAGCTGGGCACTTACCTTAGCTCACAACTTTTGTGAACCAGGAAAGACAGAGGAAAGATAGAAGAAAGAAAGTGTACACCCATCTTCAGGTATCGCGACCACTGCATACATTTAAAATCCATGTGTCCTGGTTTAAGGACAAGGAAGGTCATGAGAGTCACTAAATGTTATGCTGTTGCTAGAAGTTCCTGGAATCCTGAATTAACAATTTAATGAATGTGTATTTGATTTAGTTTTATGACAAAATGTTATGACTGTGTATTTCATGTAGAATATATGGCTAAAGAGTTAAGACTGCTTATCTGTATTCAGTACCACCTGCCAGTAGGTCTGTATTGAGTATTTTCCCTTATTGAAGTGGAGTAAGAACTGGAAGGACTCAGAGTTTCTGAATAGCCTGAGAAGGCTCTGTGTATAATGCTGGATTGCACTAGTCCAGTAAATAAGCACAATTTCTGACGCGTTACAAAGTGTGATTCCCTGCAGAAACTGCACAAGTGTATAGAGTGCACAAAAGAAGTGAAACGGCGTGAAATGTGTGGGCTGGGGCTGATTCATCAGTAGCTTTCTCTTTTTTTATAAACGAAGTCAAATCTTACATTTAGTTATGGTAGCCAGTAATTACAAAAACAAATGTCAAATTTCAACTCTTTCTACAAATTGCAGGAATTATTTATGACATTTCCTTTGGAACCATGAAATGGAATGATTTGCGGTGAGTGTGCTGTATTGAAGTGAGGGCTGGGTAATGTGCAGGAGAGGTACAAGACAAGGGGAAACAGAAGTATAAAGCAGCAGGTTATGCAAGGTCACAGGGCATGTGACCAAACTGTGCATGATCAAACTGGGATTTGGAGATAGATGGCTATGCTGAATCTAGTGGACAATTGGCTAGATTACACGCCTTTCCTATCAGGTTGTACATCAAGCAAATAGAGAAATAATAAAAATCTCTCTAACAAAGGCTTTTGTCTTAATCATTTTGGGTACTAGCCTTCCACTTTAAAACTGCTCACCGACTCCAAAACAAGGCACTTATAAGTGTGACTGCTAGTTGGGTTCATAATTCCCCACTCCATTTTCATTGATCTCAACATAAATTCCTCTGTTTTTTGGATGGAGCCGGTCTTGTAGGTATAACATGGTCTTTGTAGATATAATCATGGCATTTCAGGTCAGTTCTAGCTAATGATCCTCATGAAATGGTGCTCAGTACTTCCTTTAAGGCTTCCATAGGCAATAGCCTAAATCATATAACCATCTGAATACATTTGTGCACCATGCTGTGCTTGAAAATTCTCTTATCTGCATCAAAAGGAATTGTTTTTTTTCTGGGTCATGGCAGCTGGTTGTTCATGAGAGTTTCAGTGGCACTCTGTTCTGCTGCATGTAGTTTGGTGATGCATGAGGAACAGTTCAATCTTCTTTTCTGATGCAGTAGTGTCAAGGTTGCATGGTGCAGCATGGCCCTTACCCTGACATATTTAACGATCAGGGTTGTAGCACAGGACCACTTCTCAAATGCTTGACTGCTCAACACAGTGTAAAACAATGCACGTTTCATTGATATTAAGCATGGGTGAAGGTCTAGCATATTTGAGTTCAGCTTTTATGCCTGGCAGTATGATACAAAAGATAAAAGAGAGATATTTCCAGACATGTAAATAAAGATCAGCAGCACAAACCCATTATTTTTGGACAGATCTCGAGGTGGTCTGTCAAATGAAACTGCAACATACAATAGAACATAATGGCACTTACGAGGTAGGAAAATATAGATTAGTGACGTCCTGCTTTTTTCATTGTAATGGAAACACACGGTAGAAGTACCAACATGCATTCTGTACCAGTTGTAAATTATAATCTTTCTTTCCTACAGCTATTCCCTTATGTGGCTTTTTTTCAAAGTACCCAAACAAAACATAGTTCAAAAGCAGACTACTTGTTTATGATGAGCTGTTACAATCAGGAGGAGATAATGTCAACATCTGCTGATGGGACCTTGCTGCCTGGGTCAGACTGCAAAAGTATGACATTTGGATTAAATTAAAAAAAAAAAGGGAAAAAAAAAAAAAAAGGCTGTAGTCAATAGGCTGTCACAGAACCAAGTCACAGCTGCCTTGAAGCTATTGATCAGTATGATTTCACCAGGTGAATTAGCTCTACCAGAATGGCTGTAGAGCACCACAGAACTGAGTCACTGACCTCCTTTTGTTTATTTAGCCTTCTTCAGACACTTTGTATGGTTTACCTGCTTTGCAATCTGTGTCAATCCATGCTTGGAAGATTGATCCGTCTGTGTTGGTAGGAATACCACCTTAGGGCATTCATATCTTTTTCTCCCATGCTGAAATAAAGCGTTGCAATAAAATGGTTTACACTGACAGAGGAAGAGTAATTGCGGAAGAAATAGATTCCTTGTTATGGCAGTTTTAATTAAAAGGAGAAAAAAAATATTCTGATGTAGTCATTAGTTGATACCTCTATATTTAGCATACATCTGGACTAAAACTTTTGCCAGGCATTTGCTTCAAGTGTTAGGGTTTATGGGCTTTTTCGTCATTGTATGTGCCTGTTATTTTCAAAAGATCATGATCACAGCTTCAGGGTAAAAATATGTCAGGATTTTTATGCCACAAAAGGCATAAAGCAAGGGTGATGAGAACATGTGGAGAAAATGCCTCCAAATAAAAGCAGTACAAACAAGTGGTGATAGAAAATACGCAAAGAGGATTATATTTGCTTGCTGAATTTTAACTCCTAGTTGCAGATAATACTGTATCTTTTTACTGTGAATTAGACTGGATACTGCTGAGTGCTTCCTAATGACATGTTTCCTAACATTGTAAGTGAGTCATAGATCATGGGTGAGAAACAAAGTTCTTTAGCGCTAACAGCATATAATTTTTGTCATGGGGTTTAAAGTAGGACTGGCTGTGTACTATTTTGAGTCAGCAGGTACTCTGAAATATCAAACTTACATGATTATTCATTTAAACTAGATCCAGGCTTTAAACTGATAGTAAAGAGCCTGCAGGCTGAAATCATAATGTGGAGAAAATGTTGCAGGTCTAGAATGGCTGTTTTAATATCTTCCATGGAGCAACTGGCAAGCCTCCACAATAGGTCTGTTGCACATGATTTTTATAGTGATAACATAATTCACAGTGGAAAAAAAAAAAAAACGGAAAGGGTTTTTCTCCTCCAAAAGGAGTACCAGATGGGCAAAGAATATGTCATCAGAAAAGTGCTATATTTTTATTATTATATGTTTATATTATTTTAA
>NW_008588239.1:0-2428 GCF_000691845.1 Merops nubicus
GGCGAGGCCCAGCCGCGGCCCAGGCCTCGGCCCCGCGCTCCGCTGGGAGCCCCCGCTTCGGGGTGGGGGGTGATGCCCGTTTGCCTCCCGCCCTGTGTGGAGGCCGCCGAGAGGTCTCGTCTCGCCCCCCGCGGAAGCTGATCGGAACTCGTTAGGATCGTGGTTCTGTGCTCCGCACCAAACTGTGTCTCCTGCGGGTTGAGCTGTTGGTGTCTGGGCGGTCGTCTTTGGATTCCCAGTGGTGAGGAAGGGCTGCTGTGCCTGTTGAACACGCACAGACGCAAAATATCTCCTCCAGAAGAGGCAGCAGAAGCTGATGAAGCTTTATTCAAAGCTCTCTGAGGGAAAGAAGAAGGTAGTAAGAAACGAAACACCCTCTACAACACCAGTCATCTTTATACAAGCTCTTTCTTTTGTCCATAGCTAAAGGAATCCAAAAGGGCAGTGAATAGTCTTCGGGATATCGTTGATGATGATGATGATGACGACCTTGAGAGGGTCAGCTGGAGCGGAGAACCTGTGGGAAGTAAGTGCAGAAGTACTGCAAGTTATCCTTTTGACACAGAGGGAGTTTAAAATTACTTCTTACAGTCGTGTCATTTAGTTGAAGTCAGGAGTACTACTTGCTGTCTAATCCTGCAGATCTAATCTTAATTCTAGTCTTCTCTGCTCACATTGTGGGCCGCTTGATTTACCTGTGTGGATCCACTGAGAAGACAGCAAGTAGAAGCACAAATTACATAAAGAAGGGGCATGCAGACAAGTGGAGGGAATTCACTGTGGTTTTCCCAATATGTAGCCCAGCTTAGAGCATGTATCTCAGAGGTTATAACTTGATATTCGTCATACTTAACATGTCTGCAGGATTCTAGGTGATAATTTCCTTCACATTACTGCCTGAACTGGCACCATTTAAAATTCTCTGTGCTCTGTCCCCACAGCACTTTAAGGAGGTACTCCAAGGCTTAGTGTGTGTTTAAAGACTGAATCTTCTGCTTGAAGTTTGGAAGGGAATTGTAAACACTAAGCAAATGGGTTTGTGGTGATGGTGGGAGCAAGCTCATGACCCACCCGCGATGCTGTCTGCTGTGCTTCCGCATTCATGACCCGCAGAATACGTGTCACTTGCTAGCTGGTGCCAAATGGTGAAATTTACATTTGCATCATCCAGAGGACCTTCAAAGAGTCTGTTCTTCTTGTTCTGTGCTGTAGCCCCTCCCTCTGGTTCAGGCCCTTTTTTTTTCCTCACCCAAGGTCTACCTTTGGCTTTTTTGTTCTATCACCCTGCCCTGTAATGTGTGTGTTGGGCAGCTGTGTGAAAAGAAGGGAACACCGTGCCTGGAGCGAGCAGGCTGCCAGCAGTGTATGCATGTTGAACACCCGTTTGTTTTTGTAGAGAGGAAACCTAGTTCCAGAGTCCAGGAAGGTATGCTCTTGTGCGTCTGTGACTTGAGGTGAGCCAGGGATTCTGTCTTGCTCTGTACCTTCAGAGCAAGGATTATGCAGCAGCATATAAACGTTGGGTGGTTTGCGCATTTCTTTTTTACATAAGCCATAACCATTTGTACAACATTGCTACAATCAGCCTCTCCTGAAGGACGATGCAAAACTGTTTAGCAAGCAGTGTGACATGAGATTTGGATTCTGGGCACTGCTTCTACTTTGTGCTGAGGGGCAATGTTAGCAGGATGTGCTAGTGCAGAACTGATGACATACTAGGTAATGTTCTTGCCGTGCCATAAGATTGTTCTTTACAGACTGTTTTTCTCTGTTAAAAATTACCTCTGTCTGCACATAGGTATCTCCTGGTCAATCAAAGAGACAGCCTCCAGCAGCACTAGCTCGCTGGAGGGCCAAGACTCCGGCCTACAGAAGGGCTCTTCCCCCTATGCTGCTTTTCCCAAACAAGTTTCCTCCTACTCCCTAAGCAGCCTATTCAAAGGTGAGGTTCTTCGTATGTGATATGGACAAATGGGTTTTTCCTCAAGAGTGTCAAGGGGCAACTGTGTTATCTTAGGTAAATGGGTTTCTCTTAAGTGTATTACAGAACAGGGTGGCTCTGATCTCTCCTCAGTGTGGACGTGAGTCTCTCACTAGTCAGAAATTGGAGCCTGTCCTGGGAAGAAGGTCGCATGCTCTTGTAGTATGGGAGGGAGCTTTGGAGTTTATGGCTTCTTAAGCCAGGCTCTACTGAACAGCAAGGGAGAGCACAGCACTGTGCAGCAATCCATTTGCATGGTGGAAAAGAGCAGACTACAAAGGTACTGACTTGACTCTCGTGGGTCCCATTTCACCTTCAGTACTGTAGAGACGATGGGTTGATCATCCTTTATTGGGAGCTCATTTGGCTGCTGTTGACATTATAGCAGGTTCAGTGGACAGGGTGGCAGCAGTGGCAGCGTAGCTGGCTGTGGGGGAACTGTTCAGC
>NW_008588239.1:2459-18475 GCF_000691845.1 Merops nubicus
AGGGGCTCACGGCTTGCAAGAGTTGAGCTCTGTTGTCTCACAGCCAGATGAACTGGCTTTCACTCTGTATGTCTTTCTCTGGGGTGGGTTTTCCTCTTGACTTTGATGGTGCAGTGCTAATGAGAGGCAGCCGAGCCACAGCCCTGCCGAGCAAACCCGTCAGCATTGCCATGGCCCGGGCAGTGCTGTGTGCTTGAGCCTCAGCTCTGCAGGTGGGTGAGTCAGTTCAGGCTCTATCCTCTCCTGGCCTCAGGAGCTAAAGGGCAGATGGGGCCAGGCTCTGGGGTGGTTTGTGATGCCCAGGACAGCTTCTCCTCATCCGCGCAGGAGCCGGAGGCCAGGCAGGTCCCTGTCAGAGCCGCCGCTTCTGCCCATGCGGCCTCTGCAGAGACCTGGCTGCTCAGGGGACAGCCTCTCACCAGCATTCGCTTTCGTTTCAGGGCGAAACAAACTTCCGAGTTTCCAGTCCCTTTCAGATGGTAAGTTTTGAATCCTCACCTTGTTTTGGGAGGTGTGCAGACTTACGTAAACCAAAGCAGTTTAAAAAAAACCCAGAAAGTGTCATCTGTCTGCTGCAGAAAGGGAAATTGAATCATGGGTTGTCTGAAGGTCATTAAGCCAAGAAGTGAAAGAGCTGGCAAGACATTTTGGGGTACTCTGCTTATGCACAGCTGGCAACTGTTGGGTCCAGAGCAACTTTGTATTGCTGCTTGGTTCTTCTACCATGAAAACAACGAAAAGGGTGATTTTGGGAGTGGATGTGTGAGGATTTTGATGTGCTGCTCAGATGTGCTACTGCCTTTCTCTCTCAGCCCTCTCTGACACAGGAGTTAAAAACTATGCTCCAGAGCTGCGCAGACCGAAGGCTGAGTACAAGGTGAGCAGCCTGTGTTTGTAGTGTGCAGAGATCAGAGTTCTGACAGAAAGAGAACTTCCTAGTTTTGGTTTTGAGGGGGGTGGTCAATCGCGACTTCGGACACCAGAGGGCAATGCTGGGAGTAGGACAGGGAGCTGCAAAGTACAGCCTCAACAGTAGTTTAGGTGTCCTCTGCTTTTCTCAGAAGTAGGGAGCTTTGCTGGAGGTCTTAGTTACTCCTTCTGCTAATGAATGGCCCAGTAGTCTTTGTGAACAGGATTTCTAAGTAGTGCTTTGCCTGTAAGCTGCTTTCTTGCTGAGTCAGACATATTGTCATCATGTGTGCTTTTAAATTTTTTAAAATCTAAAGGCTTCTAAGTTTCTTGTTCATGAGTCACTGCGATAGCACAGAAAGAGCTGCATAGAGATGGAGTTCCGGTTGGCAGGAATGTTCTTCTCCCAGATAGGTAGTGTTAGGTGTTGCAGAACTTAGTGGGTGTGGGTCCTGGGTGGTTCCTCCTACTAGATGTGGTTCCATGTTCCCATGTCCAGCCTGTAACAGGACTGAGAGACTGAGCACATACTCCCAACAGATACAGACATGCACAGTACTAGCACAGCTGCCCACATGCATTCACACAAAGCAAAGCCTTTACCAACAGACACTGAGACACGCAATGCTCAGGCCTCATCCTGAGCCGCCTCTCTATCTGATCAGGGTTGAATTCCACTCATGTAATGTACGTATACTCTACAGGTCTCTCCAGTAGCTGATCTTAGACATCCAGATTCTTTTGTAGCTGAATCCCACACCCCAGTCACTTCCAGTTGCTGGCAGTTGGACCCTTGAGTCTATAGGGTTCATGGTCCCATTCTGGTTCTTGGTACTTGGGCTGCTTATTCTACTCCCTGGCTGGTTGAGCTTGAATTAGTCTTCTTATGAACACACACACTTGGAATAGAGAGCCCACCCACACAGAAGGTGGTTAAAAATAGAATTTAATGAGACTATAAGACAGACTGCAGTGATTTGTTGCTGTGCTCAGGCAGGCAGGATAACTAGCCACTTGTTTAAACTTGGCTGGCACCCTATGACCCCTTTTCCTCCTATTCTCCCTTGCTTTTTCCTGCCCAGTTCATTTTGATCTGTTCCCTTTCCCTTCTTTTTGTCTTTCCCGTAAACGTCCGTAACAAGCCTCACGCATTTACACAACCCTCTTGAAACATCCCAGGATTCTCTTTCCCCTATCTCTACTAATTCCAGTGCCACTTTAGGATTACCTGGTATTTGGGAAAATTTATTTGGTTTCCTTGTCTTGGGGGTTTGAATTACTAATAACAACCTAATCTGTTTCATTTGATGATGGCAAGGAGTGGCCAAGTCAGTGTACTCAGACTGCGCTGATCAGGGTACTGGTTTTCTCCCTGTCCTTGACCATCTGATCCTCACTGGGTTGGTGTGTTTACGTTGATTAGCCATGACCTAACAGGCAGCACTTTCTGAAAGCCCAGCAAGAGAAGTAAGTGTGCCCTGTTGTGTTCTGTGGCTGCAGAGGCAGTGAAGCAGGAAGGACAGGGATTGTGCAGCCCCTTCAAAGCAGACAGGAGTATTGTAAGTTGGGTGGAACAAAGAAGGGAGAGTTGGTGGCAGCTTTGAACCACTGTCCTGATAGTGACAGGCTGAGGAGCTGCCTCTGTCCAGAGGTGCTGGAGGGGACCCTGGTGCTTGGGACATTTGACACACGTTGACATACATTGACTTGAGAGACTCATGTGCGGTGGTCCCCTAATAGGAATGGGTCAGCTTTTTTTTTCCTTTAGATCTGGACTTTTAATAAATCTTCAATGAATTTAAAATTCAGTGTCCTCAGAGGTGGTTTTGGTCACTCCCTTTCTCTGGCTTCTTTCAGGCAGAAAGCTGAATTACAACTGCTGTTCAAGTGCCTATCAAAGACTTAGATGCCTTCTTGGAGTCTAAGTTCAGGAGTGGCTCAGGCCACCACCACTACTTTTACCCAGTGCTTCCAGATAATAGTGGCTGCAGGGGAAGAACTTTGGTCGTGGTGGCAGTGGTAGCATCATACCTTAAGATGCTCTCACTAAAGGCTTCAGTGCTCTTGTCACATTGTACTAGTCCTGTGTGATTCGCCAGGCACCTGCCTGAGGCTGTTGTCCCTGCTTTCTCCACACTGCTGTGGAAGGCTGACCAGCAGAAGTCTGTCTGGATTATAACAAGAAACTGACCCCTTCCTTCTCAGTTTTGGTTTTGCCTGTTTTGCATGCATTTTGTTTGTCCTTCTGAAAGCAACATTGGCAAAGGAAAGCAAATTTCCAAGAAGGACAAGCTGTTGAAATGCACTTCCTATAAAGGATGGGATGACGGACCTTACTGAAGCAATAGAAAGACTCTGAGCCTCTAGCTTCCCTCTCCACCAGCACAGAGTCTGAAGGCCCAGCAACTACACCTAAACACTGTAGGCACACATCCTACTAACAATCCCCCTGGAGCAGCTGAACAATAAGTCTGAGAAGCTACACGTGGGCCATCACTCTGATCCAGCACAAGTGGAAAGCATCTTGGGGACTGCTGGCATGATCGGGCCTCTTAAGGCTTAAGAGCTCTTTATTTTTCTTGTGGCAGGATTACAGCAGTGATTGGAGCCCCAAAGATACAGTCAGGCGAATGCAGAGAGGCAAGGTAAGGACCTTCAACTCCCACCTGCTTGGAAGAGACAGAAGATGGGTGGTCCTAAACTGCTTTACTCTTCCCTGTGCTCCTGGCCGTTCTCGGAGCAGGGAAGGGATCCATGTTGCTTGCAGCATCTAGCAGGGACATTGCTCTGCCTGTCTGCTGCTTTGCCAGGTGGCAGCAAGACAGAAGCAATCTTGGTTACACTGCAGCTGGAATCTTAGTCTCAGCTGCCTCAGTTTGCAGTGAGCACACAGGGAGCTTCTGGTTTCGCTTTACATCTCCAAGGCTGAGAGAGGCCACAGTTATGGGGTGAGAGGAAGGGAGGAAGTCTCACAACTCTACTTTTCTGGTCTCTTCCATGGAAAGGGCAGTAGTCACTGCAGAGTCACCTCCTGTCAGGGCTGGTAGTTCGTGGTTTGCAGGGAAGCTTTGCCTTGTTACAAGGGTGTTTGTGCTGAATGTACAATGTATGCTGTCCTAGCCTGGGCAGTAAGAAGAACTAACTCTGCAGGCCCTGTGGACAGATTCCCAGGGATCGTGCAGCAGGTGGTTTCAGCTAAATGAGCAGTTCTCTGCTGGTTGGGAGGGCTGTTATTCATGTTGCTGAAGGACTCTGGAGGATGAATAGGTAGTACCTTGGGGGTTGGTCAGTCTGAGGATTGTCTGATTTCCCATGTGCCTACTTATACCTCTCTTATCTCCAGGTCTGTTCTCTAGAGAGATTTCGCTCCCTGCAGGACAAGCTGGTTCTCTTGGATGAAGCTGTAGCAGGGCACGATGGGAATGTCATTACAGCTGTGAGTCCTACTGGGGCCATATAGGTCTGGGACTTCCTGGGTGACCCCACAGGGGGTGCTTGTATGAATGCAGTCACATGGCCTGCCACCTAATTTTTCAAAATGTGAGCTCATTCTTTACGTAAAACTACAAAGTTACTGAGAAGTGTCAAAATTTAACACTGTGAGGTTCTATATTCCTGTTGGCTTTCCTGCCGTTCTGCAGAATTCGTGTCAGATTAATAACAAGGGCCTTGATCCTTCAGCCTTATAGATCTTTGCAAGAACTTCTTGAATGCTGAGGTTTAATATGCACATAGCAGCGCAAAAGATTTGAGGGGCCTCTCCAGTTTTATCTGGCTTCCAAAGCAGGCAGCAAATGGCACTGTGTCAGAGCTTCTCTGATCCAGTTCTTTTAAGCCTTTGGATCTCTCATGCAAAGGTTTTTCTTTGTAAATCTTGGTCTCACTTACCTAAGCTCCAGAGCAGGAGCTTGGGCAGTGTAATGGTTTGAAAGCAAACCAGTGAGAGACTCCAAGTCAGAAATACAATTTAATAGGAAAAAATAAAATCAATGCAATAATACAAAGGGAAACCACAGACAGAGTCAGAATACAACCTGACATTCTGTAGTTAGGGTGGTGGTAGCAGTCCAGATGAAGCAGTGGTCTCATAGAAAAAAGCTGGTAGCTCTTGTCCTCTGGAAATCCAGTGGGTAAGGCCCCCTGTGCTGTACTGAACCCCAGTTTATATCCAGGTGGGAGCACTTGGTTCCTCCCCCTGGGCAGAGTATCTCACAATGGGTTGATTGGGGCCTTGATGGTCCATTAAACAGAAACAGTTCCTGGGGGGAGCTCTGTATGAGTCATGGGGCAAGGCATGGATGGGCCCATTAACAGGGAGGACTCCTCCTGCTGGGTGGGAAGGTGTTAACATCTCCCCGGACCTCCTTCCTTATCTGTTGTAGCCTGGGGTGTGAGGTCTGTCCTGGCCAGCTGCTACCCATGATTTTCTTAACAGCCCATGAGCACTGACATAGAGGGTATAGAATACACAGTTTTTGGTTCTACCCACATAAGGATAAACTGGTCCCAGCCCCTGTAACCATGACAGGCAGGCAGCTGTGGCCCTGGCTCGCTGCTTGTCCTGTGTCTAATGGGTAGCAGAACTTGGTTCAGGGCTCTCAGAGCTGTGTATTCAGAGGCCCTTTGCAAAAGCTTCCTCAAGCTTTGACCAGTTTGCTGTCTTGTCTGTCTTAATTGTGGTGAAGGCTCATTTGGTCAGCTGACAGCTGCCTCTCTGTGCTCATAGGTCCTGATATTCCTGAAACGGACGCTAAGGAGAGGTGAGTGTGGCTGGGGATGGGGTTCTTACAGCATGCTTCATTTAAGGGCAGAGGGGCTACTTGTTTCACTGGGTGCAAGTCACAAAAAAAACATCTGAAATGTTGCTACTTTACTCAGCACAAAATACTTTTCCAGCAAGTGTAACACAGGAAGGGAGGTGGTGATGCCAACAAAGCCCCCAGAGAGTACCTTTAAGCAGTAGTAGGTGGCAGTGGTGATGAGGTGAACGTAAATCAATCTGTATGGGTGGGACACTGCTGTGAATTCAGCTGGCAGCCTAGAGAACGGGCTCTTATGTGCTCTAGCCTCTGAGACTATGCTTTGAGATGGGATAAGGTTGTTGAGTTCTGCCAGTGGCTCACAACTCCATGCCCTGTGCTTAGCCCCCTCTGACTCGCTGGTGTAACTTACTTTACCCACATGTACAACTCTCTCTTTCCTGTAGAGATCCTGTTTCGGGAGCTGGAGCTGCGGCAGGTGGCCTTGTGTCATCTGATCCATTTCCTCAAAGAGACGGGTGAGCAGAAGTTGCTTCTGGATCTGCTCAGGTGAGGCTCTTGCACAGTCTTCTGGTGGGGCTGAGCACACTGATAGAAACCTTCCTACAGGTTAATGCTTGCTCATTCCCTTTTGCAGGTTCCTAGACAGGACTGAGGAAGTCGCTGTGAGTATTCCTAGAAGGAGAAGCTCCCTTTCCTCAGTGAAGAGGGAGCGTAGTGGATAGGGGGATGCTGGCTGCAGGGTGTCTGGTACTCAGATGAGAGCTTTGCGTCCCCATTTTGTCCTCTGGAGTCCTGTATCTCCCAAATCCATGAGAAAAGACTGCTTCTTTTCCCTCTCCCTCCAGCTGTCCCACTACAGGGAGCATTTGAACATCCAGGATGCAGAAAAACGGAGGGAATTTCTGAAAGGCTGCATGGCGTAAGAAAAAATGCAAGAGGGTGGAAGGGATGTGGGTGCTTCACAGAATGTGGTAGTAAGAAAAATTAGATCTCTGTCCACATGCCACAGCTTATGTAGTTTGAGGGGTGATGTTGGTTTTGCCTCAGTGGGAGTGGGGTGTTGTGGACAGAAATGTACACCAGAGAGGAAGAATTAGTGGTGAGCACACTCCAGCAGCCTTTGCTGCTTACTTGGGGGCAAAGACGCTTCAGGGACCTTCTGATCATTGACCCCTAAGGTTGCAGAGGGTGAAAGCTTGGGTGCCTGAGCTCCTGAGAAAATGGATGGCATCAGCTTTGCATTGTTCTGTGAGGGATGCCACGTAATTTTTCCTTCTCTGGAGCCTGTCTAGGAGAGAGCCAGTTGGAGAGAGCAGTGGGGCAGGAGCTTGAGTACCTACTAGCCACTCAAGCTGGGGAGAATGGGAGGTGTTCTTCACATCTCTGTCTGTGGGGAGCATGCTTTGTAGAGAAAAGCATCTTCCTAAGCATACTGTGTTAAGAGCTGCTGACAGCATCTTCCTCCATGTCTTGCCAGGCTGCCATTTTCAGCTGAGGATGCCTCCCACATCCAAGACCATTACACCCTGTTGGAGCGACAGATCATCATTGAGGTATCTGGTCAGGATATTCCCTGCTGGTCAGGAGATGATGACTAGGACTATCTGCCAGATCTCTGTCTGTCCCTAACTTATACCACTTTGGATCTAACCAGCCTGCCCTGGCTAGTGCAGTTTAACTGCACACGTGTGAAATACCTGACTTGAGCCTTCATGGCATGTTGAGGCCGTAGCTTGTGCACTGCTCTCCCCAGGTCTCTGCCCCACAGCTAGGTCAGACTCATGTTCACCCTCTGCCTTCCTGTTCCCCCAGGCCAACGACCGGCACTTGGAGACAGCTGGGCAGTCAGAGCTATTTCGGAAATATCCTCGCAAGGCTTCAATTCTCAACATGCCGCTAGTGACCACCCTCTTCTATTCCTGTTTCTACCACTACACAGAGGCTGAGGTGAGGATGGTGTGGGAGAAGAGAAGGGTCACATTTGATCACTGTAGCCCTCAATATGTGGGGTGGTTAAGCTGGGGCATGTAAAGGAAAGAAGGGGAAGGAGTTCGTATTTCATCCCTCAGAAAGATGTAGAGGAGCAGAGCTCCCGTTGTCCATCTAGGACTAATTTGGAGTTTTCTTTTGTGCTCTAAGATGGGACACTCAGCCTGGGACAGCCTGACAGGGAGTTACCTCCTAGAAACCACTGTCTTGTACTTCTGGATCCAAGGAGCCAGAATTGGCCCTAATCCTATGGGGCTGAGATGTGTGATACTGGTCTTGGAGGTGCACCAGTTTAGAATGTAGGGGAAAACAAACATTGATGGGGTGGGATAGTTGCTCTCTTTTGCCAGCTGTTTCCTCCTGTGGCACTGATGTGAGCAAAAAGCAATAAAACTTGCAGAGATTTACCCTATGTGAGGCAAATGAACCCCTCCTGTGGCCTGCCCTGCTGAGTTTGCACTGACTTGTCTTTTCTCTCTAGGGAACATTCAGCAGCCCGACCAACCTGAAGAAAACATTTAAGGTGTGAGTTTCCTGCTGTTGTGGCAGCACTAGCTGAAAATATGGGCAGCCAAATCGTATTATGTGAGGGAGCTGGGTAGAAGGAGTTTGAGGGGCTCAGCACTGAGATATGGTGGGGCCACACCATCCTCCTTGTGCAGGCAGTTCTGGTGGCTCAGGAAGTCAAGTGGGAACCATGTAGAGGCTTTCACTGGGTCTCTGCATTGGTGGTCCTGGCCTCCCTCAGCATCTCACCTCTTCGCCTGGCTGTTGGTGTGGGTGCTGACAGGGCTGGGGGCAGATGCCATTCCTCTCCAACCCACACAGGCCTCCTGAGCTGTGCTAGTGCTCTGACTGCAGCTTTCTGCCTTACAGATTCCTGACAAGCAGTATGTGCTGACTGCCCTGGCTGCCCGTGCCAAGCTGCGAGCCTGGGGTGATGTGGATGCCCTCTTCACCACCAAGGTGAGCTATGGAAAGCCTTGCTGGGGACTCAGTTACAAGTCCTGGTATCTACTACTGATAGCTGGCTTGCTCTAGAGTTGCCGGACAGATTGGTTTATACATCAGCACGGCCCAGCACCTCTGCTGCAGGATATTGCAATATGTTCTTCCTCTTCTGCCTAAGGTCTCTGCTGGGCCTGGCTTGGCTGTAGCAACAAGGGGTCGGAGAAGGGGGGTGCCCTCATGCTCTGTTACTGAAGGGTTCACAGCCAACCTGTGCCCAGCCACGGCATGAAGGGCTCTGCCAGTGGTACATGTGGTGGCTGGTGGTGTACTGGGGAAAATAGTTTCTTGTAGTGTGGGGATTCTCCTAATCCTTTAGGATTAACATAGGGTTTGGCTCTCACTTCAGAACTGGCTGGGCTACACCAAGAAGAAGGCCCCTATTGGCTTCCACCGGGTGGTGGAGATCCTGCAGAAGAACAATGCTCCTGTGCAGGTGAGTGAGGAACTGCTGCTTACGTTCTCCTGCTCTTTGTTGGATTTTGACTTGTTGGATTTGGGGTGTTGAACAGTTCCCCAGGTGAGCTGCTTCCTATCTGGAGAACAGCCTGTCAGCTCTGCCAGGTGGGTGAAGCACTCAGCTGAGTGACCCCGTGCATCAACAGGAAGTGTGGGTGGTAGTGAAGGCTGGACCCTCGGTCCGACTGCAAGAGGGACAGAAGGCCTAAAGCTGTCTGGGAGCTCTCTCCCCAAGTGCATTGCTACCTTCACTTATGCCTAATCTGGCTGACAGTGGTTAACCCAACCCATAGGAATGAGCTAGCCTAGGACTCTGAGCTTTGTGAGCAAAGCTTTACTACCCCGGGGTCCTGAGCAATGTTGTCCTGGTCACATTTTGCCTTAAGAAGGAGTCAAGTCTGCATGACCAGCACCCTTGATAGGTTTTGTGACTGGGATGAGAGAATGAGGCAGGAGGTACCTGCAGAAGGCAGCTGAGATGCTTTTCCTTCCCTTGCAGGTGCTGCAGGAGTATGTGCGCCTGGTGGAGGACGTGGAGACACGGTTGAACCTTGCCACCAAATACAAATGCCATGATGTTGTCATTGAGGTAGGTCCTTGCTGTGCATGTGAAGAGATGGGACAAGAGCCTGCATTTTTCCCTGTCTCTCCTGTGCTCTGCTGTGTGCCGCTGGTGCCATGCACCTTGGTGGGGTTTGTTTAACCCTGTGGCCTGGGAGCAGCCCTATGGTTCCTGGTGAAACCAAGCGAGCCAGGCGAGTGACTTCTAGTGTTTGTGTTGTAGTGGGAACTTGAGGGTGGACTGAAGAATTGCCCTGCTCATCTGCAGGGCACCATCTAACTGTGGAAGTGTCCTCTTCACTCAGCTGGGTGGTGGTTTTGCTGTTTATGTAGACATACAGGGATCTAAAGGATCGCATCCAGCTGATGGCCTATAAATGCAAGGTGGAGCGAGGCTCTGCAGAAGAAGAGAAGATAAACAGCATTCTCAACAATGTGGTAAGAAATGCCTACTTTTCCTTGCAGAGGCTCCTCAGAAACAGCCATAGGTTAGGTCTAACAGCATGGCCGTACTATATGATTTCAAGAGGGGATAAAAAGTTCATCTTATGTTTGGGGTTGCATTCAGTGTAGGAGTGAAGGGTGAAGCTGACTGAAATAGCAGCCCTGGCTATCGGTGTCCTGCCAGGGACTGGCACTCACTGGGGCGGTGGCCGAGGGCTCCGTGTCAGCGCCGCGTGTGCCCTGTCTGGTTCTCTTACAGCAAATCCGGTGGAAGAACTGAGCACCCGCGGAGCAGCTTGCCCGCCCGTCGCCTTGCCAGCCAAAGAGGAAACTGCAAATCCCAGCCCAGCGCCAGCAGGGCAACTCTGTTACTACTCGTTGCATGGTCAATGTTCGTCCGGGCAGTGGGTGTCTGCGGCTTGTGGGACTGTGGCATTCGGGCCAGCTGAACGCAGCCGCTCCAGCATAGCCAGCGAAACAGCCTGATCCACCAGGGCTGATTCTTCTTGGAATCTCTTTGACTTGGCAGCAAGCCAGACATCATTTTTGTTTACATAGGGAAGTTGCTGGGCACAGCAAGGTTACGTTTGCTCTGGGTGGTGCCTGGACTTATTCTTGCAAGAGGAACAGGTCAGTTGTGCTCACGGGTCTCTCCACCAGACAGTGCTGACCAGTCCCTGTAACATTCCAGCTGGCTGGGGCATCACCAGACATGGCTGTGGCTGGAGTAGAGCCTGCCAGACTGCGTTCTGTCTGCATCAAAGAGTGTGTTGTGGGAAAGAACCAGCTGCACTTGACAGCCCATTTTGTTGTTGTTGTTCTGGCCCACCCTAGGAATAGAGGTGTTGTGTTAACTCATGGAGAGAGAGTCAGAAAAACAGCCTCTGCCAGTGTCCTTGTGCTGGCACTCTTGCAGCTCTTGGAAGATCCCTGAATTAGGGAAGAACAGGCACCTGTTGTGGAGCTGGTCAGAACCATGCCTGGGTTGGATGGAGAGCAAGGGGGGACTCTCAGCTGGCACAAGCCTGCTGTCCCTGGCAGCACTGTTCTCTGAGTGTTATGCCAGAGAGGATTGAACTGCACTTTCTGAGAAACACAACTCCTCAGGCAACTGCTGGCTTCATCCTTCCAGACCTCAGTTCAGTTCTTTAAATAAAATTCTCTTTCTCCTTGGGCTGGTTGTTTCCTTCTTCCACTGAGCACTTTGTCACTCTGTGTGCTAATCCTGAGCAATTTATCACACCTCCCACAAAGTGACTATGCAGGGTGTTTTCTTATGTCCTGAAAAGCACACTGCATGTCACCACAGAGTAGCTTTCCTTGCAGCAGTACCTTATTTCACACCTTCAATTAGTTAATTTTGACGTTGTAGAAAAGTCTGCTGCCACAGGTGTAGTCACACAAAGGTGAAGGTTGTATGTGGTGATGTAACAGTCTGGAGGGCAGGTTTAGGTTCCAGCGTCCCTGCTGCACTGTGCAATCAAATTTTTTTTTTCTGTTGGTGTGGGGGGATTTTTTTTGTTTGTTTATTTTCCTCGCAGAATCATTTAGGTTGGAAGGTACCTCTTGATTATCTAGTCCAATCCTGCTCAAGCAGGGTCACCTGGAACTGGCAGTTGGTCATCAGGACTGTCTGTTTTCAGTATCTCCACAGCTGGAGACAACAGCTGCTCTGGGCAACCTGTTCCTGAATTTCATCACTCACAGTAAAAAGGTGTTTTTTTTGTCTGTCTTTTTTTTTTTGTGTGTGTGTCGTCTTGTCTTGACTCGCACTTCAATTTGTGCCCACAGCCTCCTGTCGCTACTGGGCACCACTGAAATGAGGCTGGGTCTCTTTATTCCCTCTCATCAGATAGGGACACACATTGATAAGATCCCCCTGAGCCTTCCCCAGGTGCAACAATCTCTCCTCATACGAGAGATGCTCCAGTCCCTTAGTTGTCTCCGTGGCTCTTTGCTGGACTCTCTCTGGTATGTCTGTGACTCTCGTGTACTGAGGAGCCCAGAACTGGACACAGCACTCAGGATTTACAGAGGACGGGCCACCTTATTCTGTTGGCAGCATGCAAAGACAACCCAGGATGCTGTTGGCTGCAGTAAGGTTTGCTGACAGGCTCTCCCACGTACCCTAGGCCAGGACATTGCTTGGTTGTAGGAATTGTGATGGTGTTGCTGTTTGGGATTTATGTCAGGGAGCAACAGAATCTGAACACGCATACAGAGGAGGAATCTGATGGAGCCATAAAATAAATCTTCATGCTTGTGTTCTCCATGCATGGGTCCTGGATACTCCTCTTATGCCATGACTGGCAGTAAGTAAACATGAAGTCTTATCACTGCTAAAACCAGACAGTTTGTGAAAATGCTGCTAACTTTAGACAAGGCGGTTACTTAAAAGAGGTTTTAGCTAAGAAGTTAAAATCATTGAACAGAGCAGTGCTGTTTTACCACAAACCAGAACACTCTGTGTGGGCAGGAAGAGGAGTATTTCCAGGGAAATGCATCTTATGTTTGGGAAGAGTGGGGGTTATGTTAGCAGTAAACCTAAAATTGCCATACCAGTGGTGGTGTTCATTGGATTTATTTTTATTATTTTTTAGTGATGTGGCAGGCCCTGCCCAGCCCATGCAGATGGTTTTGGTACGGCCTCAGTGGGATATGAGTTTCTTCTGTAGTACCTGTCTTAGGCCTCGTGTGCTTTTGGCATGGATGTGCTTTTAGGCAGTACAGTCCAGCAGATAAAGTACGTCATGGGCAGAATTTGCATGCAAGTAAAAAAATGTTTTTGTTTGTTTTCTGGGATTTGTTTATTTGTTTTGGTATTATTCCTTTGAAAATTCAACCCATCTGCCCCCATTGAAGAGGCTGACCACCTGGTTGAGAGCACCTTTTCACTGTGAAGGTGTGCAGGCAGGAGCTGTATAGAGACATGTTTCATTCCTGTCCTCTTAGTTTTTTCCTGGTAGCCTAGCTGCTGGCTCTTGGGGTGGTACAGTTGCACCCAGCAGAAAAAAAAAAAACAGGCTGCTGCAGTGGAGGTGGTCCTCCCCTGTGATTGATTTCTGCTTTCTTCTGTGCTCCAGGGGATGCTGTGACAGCTCTGGAGAAGCCCATGCCCCCAGCTTCCCTGGGTGCAAGTGTGTGATTCTCCAGTAACCGGGAGCTCGCGGTGGCACCAGCAGTGCCCAGGCTGGGCTGGCTGGGCACCCCCAAGTGTCTGGGCTCACTGCCTGTCCAGATTGGGCTGGTGCCTGCCACACCATCTGGGGAAGGCTGGCGGGTCTCTGTAGGGAGTTTCTTGTGCAGTTCATAGCAGCTCTGTATGAAGTTAAGCATTATATAGGTATTCCTATACAATGCTACAGTTTGTTAGCTTTTCATCTGGCTTTGCATGGTCAAAAACCCACCTACTGTTTATACCCACACGTGGTTACTGATCATCAGCATTTGTATAAGCTCACTGCCAGTCAGTCTTAAATCACTCGGACTAGTTTTCCTCTGAGAAAATCAGGGAATTAGTGGCGGGGGCCGCCTTGGGAAGCAGCTGGCCTAAGCACTCCTGACGCTGAGCTGGGCTCAGTGCCCCAGCATCCGTGTTTCCTCCAAGTGTTCTGAAAGCCGGCGTAAGTGATCCCCAGCCTGGCCCTGGAAGTGGGACTGTGCTTTTTTTCCCCTAGTATTTCAGGCAGAATTCACTAAATAATGTTTTTTCTGCCAAAAATATTGCAGGTACAGAAACTCCAGGTTTTTGATTGAGAAGCAGAGGACGCTGTTGTAGAAAGGATCTTTATCTGGGTAGAAACCCCCTGTCCACCAAAAATTAATTTAGTTGTTTGCTTTTTTTCACCAGTCCCATCTGAGTGTCATGGAGCTATTAACCCCATTCTTTGAATGCTATCTTGCTTAAGGCCTGTTTTAGTTTAGTCCTCCCCATTTTTGTGGCTCTTCAAAATTCTCATCGTCATTTGCCAAGAGCCTGGTCAGTAACTGAGACTCCATGTTGTTAAATATTCACCCAACAGAGGAAAGGTCTCCCCAAATGAGCAACAGTGCTGAAATGGAGATGTCCCTCTCCTTGTTTCACGGCTGCAGGGTCAGTTGCAGCACACAAGCTTCTTGCTGGGCTCTAAATGCCCAGCTAGGAGAGGAGATCACCCTGCAGCGCTCCAGCAACTGTTTGCACACAAACTGTCAGCTGCCCCATAAACTCTTATATAAAACAAGGCAAGTGGTGAGAACGGTCCTCCAGGGAGATGCTTGGAACAATACAATCCTCCTTCTAATCATCTCAGGGCAGAGAGGAAGCAGGGATTATTAAATGGCTTTTTATAGATCTTGAGAACAAGCCAGATTCCCCAGGCTCAGCTGTTTCAGCTAAAGGCTTTAAATCAGCCTGTGCAAAGTGAGGCCAGGCAGCCGAGCTCTGTTTATTCCAGGCAGAGAGGCTGCCTGCTCTGTGTCCCTCTGCTGCTGCTCTTTGCCATGTAGGAACAGTCATGGGCAACAGCCAAAGTCTGTCACTGCCATTTTGGGCAGGCAGCCAGCAGTCCCAGCCTGAGATCCATGGCTTGTTTCATCTGCATGTGGCAGAGCGGTGCACAGGTAACCACGTTGCTGGTGCCCAGAGGTGCTGCATGGTCACCTGTGCTGGTTCTGTGGGTTCTTGGTCCCTTTCTCCTTGCTTGTTGCAGCAGACCTGCAGAAGAAGGGCCTCAAGTGCTGAGTTACAATGCTCTGCTGGTGGCCCGGGCAGATGTCACATTCCTCTGCTGCCTCTTGTTTGCATGTGCCACCCGTCTGCTCCATCATTCAAGGGTGCCACCCAGAAACCCTGCGCTGTGTACAGCCTCATCACCACCATCCCTCTCCTCAGGGAAAACAGACCAAGTCCTTTCAGAGCCTGGGAGTGCTGCCATCGTTCGGGACCTCCCAAGGCAAGCACAGTATGCATTCTCTGGCCAAGCAGGAGCCTCTTGCTGCCTCCCACAATTTTATTGTGAAACATCATTGCAGAGGTTGTCACAGCTGGTCACTTCCCCAAGTCCCCAACTGCTGGAGTCACAGGAACACTTTAGAGTCTCAGCTTTCTGTTTGTCTAGAGGAAATTATAGACCTTGTGGCTACAAATCTGAAAACATGATCAAAAGTAGTCTAGGGAGCTCCAGATCAAACACAATGCTGGAATTGAAGCCCCACTCCTGCCTGCACCTCAGATTATCGCTGCGAGATAGAGCAGGAAACAAGATGCAAAGAAGCAGCCTGCAACCACCACAGTTGAAAAAGCAAACCCGGTGCCTCGTGTTTCGCTTTTAAGCTGCTGCTGTAGATCTCCTGAGGACTCTGAGTGCAGGGTGCGACCTGTGTCCCTTGCTCCTGACCCCTGAGGGTGCGTCTGTGTTCAGGCCAGTCCTGGCCTTCTGCTGAGCTGACCAGTGAGCAGCCTTCCCACTATGGGCGAGGCTGTTCACTCATAAACAGGTTTGCAGAGCCCCCAAGAGAACTGCTTCCTCCTCCTTTCCAGCTAAACCCTGTTTCTTCCTCGACAGTACTCCCAGGCAATGGTGGCTGTTGGTTGTAGGGCTACGGGAGGGCACACAAGTAGTGGGGATCCAGCTGGAGAGGCAAGAGGAGAAGAATGGAAAAGACTTTAGAGACTTTGTGTGAGGGAATCTGCCTGCAGTGGGGAGGGACCTAGACCCTGACAGGGACGGAGTGCAAGGGATGACTGTCACACATACGCCCTATTTTTGTTTCTTTTTCTGATCAGAATGCTACATGGCGACATTATGGATGGTGCAGTGGGATATTCCCTGCGGCTTCCTCGGAGTTTCCCTCACTCAGGACCTTCAGGCCCCACGATCGCAGCCGTGCTGTGCGTGGCCC
>NW_008588240.1:0-3384 GCF_000691845.1 Merops nubicus
AAGGATTCTATGATTCTATGAATTCATGGCACAGACCTGTTGGAGATCATTTTCTGAGGGAAAAGCCAAGCTGCCATCTCTTTTGCTGACCAGTGCTAAAGTGAGTGGGACACACTTTCCTAATGGGCTTGGAGGTACCTGCTATTAACAGAGACTACAGTAGCTCTGCCATCCTACCTCAAGGAGGAATATGCTATAAAGGTAAAGAACTGTTTAGGTTTAACATCAGGGATTGCACAGGAATGTGAAATTTGAGTGACATGTCACAAACAGCCTGATTAGTTTTAAGATGAAGCTTGGTAAATTGGCTGTCATGGTGCTGCTCCTGTTTTGCCTTTGCTTGCTGTACATTTCACTGTAGCTTGATCTGAATCACACATCCAGAAGAGTCCAAACACGTCTGACCTGGCTGGCCCAGACACAGAAACTCTTCATTACCAAGGCAGAATGAGCCTGTGTCTGAGACAGATTAGGGTAAATAAATATTCTGAGGAAGCAGAGCTCTGCCTCTCAGGTGGAGGAGGAGCAGGTAGTGCTGTCACCTCCAGGGAAAGGCTTGAAAGCCCTTTGATTCTTGCAGAGCAGAAATGGAGACCTGGAGATAAAAATCATTGCCTTGGGGATGGGGAGGAAGGAAGATGGGGCTGGAGGAAGCAGAGAGGGAGTTCAAAGCCGATTTTTATGATGATCCTAAGTAGAATAAGCTGTAAGAAATTTGCTGCCTTAAAATTAGGCAAGCCTGCTGCTGTTGTCCTCTCTGCCCTCACTGGGAAACATGTAGAGCTTCTACTGTGGAAAAACAGTCCCATAAAGAGTTACCCAAAGCACTCTGCAAGCCCTGACCCTGACTCTTCACTAGGCATGTGGACCTGAGGCCTTTATTCCTTTTATCTCTATTTTTTTGGGGGGTTTTGTTTTAGTTGGTAAGGATCATGGTCTAAAAGCCCAGGGGCTTGCTGTGAGGTCCCTGTTGAGTGTGAGGGGCTGCTGCAGGGTGTTTTGCTCCAAGGTTTAAAATCACAGCTGGCTCCAGGGAAGGGTGGTCAAACTGTTAGTGGTGGAGTGGGTGATCACAGAATCACAGAACTTTAGGGGTTGGAAGGGACCTCCAGAGATCATCGAGTCCAACCCCCCCCTTCCAGAGCAGAAGCAGGATGACAAGGATGGGAAGGAGGCAGGTGGGACTTTTGTCATTCCAGTATTACCTGTATATCCTAGAAATCTAAGAAATGTTTTAGAATGGACCCAGAGTTTCTATTGTAATAGCTGTAATGTTAAATGGTCATGTAACCAAGGTTTTATGGTGGCTAACAAACCTTTGAAGTTTCTAAAGAGATTTTTTTCATTGAGTGATTTCCTCTGGCATAAATATGCACGTGTCCTTGGGGCTGAACAGCAATTTTGCAACTGGAGAACTGATTTCAGGGTAGGGGTGGAGCCAGGGGGTCTGTCCTGAGACCTCCATGCTTGAAAAAGGGAGGGCACAGCCTTGAAAGCACTTGTGATCCAGCCATGATTTCACCCCAAAAAAGCAGATCTACCTGAAGAAGGATTGTGCAAGATGACAGCTGAATGTCATCTATCTAAGGGAAATCTTCAGGAAGTCTGGAGAGAGATGAGTGGGGCAGAATTAAAATGACATGGGTTATCTATGGGGTGATTTTTTTTTGGGTGAGTGTAACCCTGCTGCACATAATTGTTGGTCTTTGACATGCTTACTCCCTTCACGCTGCTCTGTGAAGAATTCCAATCATGACTAAGTGGTAGATATTCACCATTTTATTGTCACAGGCTACTTTTTTACCTCTGAACCTCATTAAATAGGGTTACTGTTGATTCTTCCTGCCTGTCAAGACCTGCACAGGTTTGAAATATAGTAATTAACAGTCATGTTGCCACATAGAGTCTTCTTTACTGAGAAGACAGTAGGCAGCCAGTCTGCCAGCCCCTTTCAGGCAGGAGACTGCAGGAATGTCTCAGCAATGAATGGTTGACCCTTCATTCAGCCCTCACCCTAACTCCTCCTAATTGAGGTTAATGCCAAAAGCATTGACACCTTGATGCTAACTCATTAGTGCCCGGAGGCTGCGGGAGACTACTGACAGCTCATTAGATTCAATTTAAAGGCAGCATTTGACACCATGGCCAATTATAGATGCATTTGGGTGGATCAGGTATATATTGGCCTTCTCTTTTTGAAATTGTATCAGGACAACCCCATTTCCTTGCACGGTTTATGGAAGGACTCACAGCTGGTGTCTCACATGCACATTTCTCTGCCATGCTCCTACCCCTGCCCTGCTGTTCTCTAGCTGCTCTCTCTTCTCTTCCTTCACTTTAAGGCAAAGCAAGCAGGAAATTCTCTGGGATTTGTAAAATCTTTGTTCTTCACCATGAAAAGAGAACTGGAAGAGCAGGACGGAGAAGGGAAATAAATAAATAGCAATTTTGTGAAAGCCACCAAAGATGCAACTATCTCCAACTGCTGTGTTGGGGCCCCTTGGTGCCACTGGGTTTTGTGAGCTGCTGCTGGAAGGTGTCTGTGGCAGACTGATGAAAGCTACACGGGCATCCAAATGTGTATTTAATTGCTGGGAAGTGCACTAATGATTTGCACACTGCTGCCAGGATTGTGCTGCTGGGCAGTGCACTCCCTTACTAAGAAGCAATCCCTGCTAGGAGTAATTTAGTGGTTACGTGGGCAGGGCCAGGCAGATTTTGGGAGAAAGTATTAGTCTTGTTTGATGTGTGGAGACAACATTTACAGAAGGGTTTGTGTCATAGGACCTGAACTTAAGATTTCTCCACATAATGCCTTCCCTGTGCATGTCTCCTCCCTACTGAGCAGCTTATCAGCACACATTCTGTGGTGACTTTTTAGAGGAGTAGACCCATGCTTTGTTCTCCAGGTGGAGTTTTCACCACCTAGTATTTCCTGCCTCATCCTTTCTTACACAAGATGAAAAGGAAGCAGCAGGATGTGGCAAGATAATTTCTGTTTTTCCCAGTTTTGAACCTGAAGCTGTGGCTCTTCCATGGACAAACCAACTAGGGAGGGAGCTTTGTAGGAGGCAGCTACACCTCCTGCCCTTCATGGACTAGGCAGGGAAGAGGATGCTGTGCCTTGTATGACCTATGTGTCTTAAACCAACCAAGTGATGGCCAACCTGGGCCTCTTCAGCCATGTGTTGCTAAAGAGAACTTCTCTTGTTCCAGTTCAAGTGCTTGGCAGGAGGAGGCAGACTGAATGTAGGGTGTAGGGGCTGACACTTCTATCTTCCCCCCACCCAGGAACATGCCCAGCCTCATTTCATCCTTCAGTAGTATAACAGAATTCCAGAGAACCACTCTTTTCCCCCCACATTTTCTTGCATTCATGCTTAA
>NW_008588240.1:3415-4603 GCF_000691845.1 Merops nubicus
CTGAGGCCTAAGGCATGGATATTTTATCTTCTGGTTGTATGGAGGTCTTGGAATGGGCTTTTGCAGTCTTGGTGTCTGGTCATGCCTGCACTCGTGCTTAGAGATGGGGATGCCAGTGAGGCATTTAAGAGTAGAGACCTCCCAAAAGTTTTTTAGGTGATCTGCTGGGTTCAGATGACCTCAGGTGACCACCTTGCAGCGGGGAGGAGATTGCTGTGGGGAGTTACACTCCAGCAGTCTCGTTCTTCAAGAAACTTTCCTAAACATGAACCTGGCACCTACTTTTCCCACCTCCATTTTTTGACCTCCACTTATTCAGAGTGTATGCACCCAAATGGTTAATGCCCCTTCAGACAGACACTTCAAATACTGTTGACAGTGGCTACTTTTCATGTCCTGTTTTAGTCATTGTTTAGCTAAGCCATTCATGTTCAGCTCCTTTAATCTTCCCTCATAAATCAACCTGTCCAGTTGCTCAGTTGTCTTTGTGTTGCTCTTTTCCACAATTACCTGTATCTTTTAACAAATAGTGAGCAGGCTTATGATTATTTTTCCCCTGGGGGCCAGCAGAGACTTCCAGTTTCTTTGCCACATATTAGCAATGGCTGTTTCAGGTTTGTGCAGCCCCTGCCTCAGAACCAGGGAAGTAAAACTGACTCTTTCTCTGGAGTTTCAGACCCAGGTATCCTGCTGCTCACTATTTCACTTTTATTTTTTCCCCCACATTTAGGTGAACTGGGCAACTTTCCTCCTTTGGGTGAAAATAGCAATTTCTGGATGTCAGAGTAGGGGAGCATTTCTGCATGGGGAAAACAAGATCTTGGGGGACAATATCAACATCCCTTGCTGGCTGGCTGTATTCTCAGTCTGACTGATACAAAGGCCTGGAGCTTTAAGGATGATTGATACTGCATAATATAAACAAGGAGGCAAATCCTGCTAAATCCCTTTAGAAGATATTTAACTAAATTCCTAACCCATGAAGCCACCCTGGGCCATCTCTTATCTTTGAAAGCCATCTCACATCTGCCTGCAAAGATTCTGGAGGCTGGTTAATCCAAGCAGATGGACCCTTGGTGTTTGTGCCTCCAGGGGAAGGAGAGAAAGAGGGAGGGCAGAGACTTGGAGGTCTCTTTTTTGAATGTGTGTCACTCCATTTAGGTCCAAGCCAAAGCTTCAGAGAGAGGA
>NW_008588241.1:0-4377 GCF_000691845.1 Merops nubicus
CACCGAGTTTGACGCGTTTTCGCCTCGCTCTGCGTTTAAGGAGCTTTTTTTTCCCCCTTTTCTTCTTCCTCCTTTTAACTTATTAAGGAGAAAGTTCAAAACGTTTGCAGCGACTGCGACGGGCTAATTTGGAATTTAACTGTGGTGTCGACACTGCATTAAGTATTTCTGTCATCCGTGAGGACACACCATGTCTGTGGAAGAAATTACACCAGCAATTATAGCTAAAGAGGCATGTAAAATTTTCCCTTTTTTTTTTTTTTTTTTTTAACCATTCCTGTCTATGTACAGGTTTGAAAGCCAGTTTACCAAGACACTGAAGTCCAGCTTCCACTATAAATCCCAGAGGCCAAAAAAAAAATTTCAATTTTAAAACCTGGATTAAAAAAAAAAAAGGGATTTTTTTTTAAAAAGTACTTTTAGAAGTCACTCTGAGTGATTGAGAGAGATAACAGGAGAAAGCTCGGGCGTCGGAGAAGATATTTGTTAAACAAAATGGAAACAAAGCTCCTGATCAGGCTGAGCTGAGTCTTTCAGGCTAACTGGGTGCTGGTGGTGGGGAGCAAAAGGGCCACTGGAGATAACGGGGAGGGCCCCAAAGGTGCTCAGGGGTGGGCCAAAGTTTTGACTTACAGAATCATGAGATGGTTTGGGTGGGGTGAGATCTTAAAGGTCACCCAGTGTAACCCCCCTGCAGGGAGCAGGGACATCTGCAGCTAGAGCAGGGTGCTCAGAGCCTCATCCAACCTCCCCTGGGATGGTGCCAGGGATGGGGCAGCGACCACCTCTCTGGGTAGCTTGGCACAGGGGCTCAACACCCTCAGCAGCAAACATTCTTCCTTCTCTCTAAACTCCCTTTTTTAGCTGAAAACCATCCCCCCTTGCCCTGTCACAACAGGCTCTGCTCAAATGTCTGTCTCCAGCCTTCTTGTAAGCCCCTTGAAGTCCTTGCAGGCCACCAGAAGGTCTCCCTGGAGCACGGCACACATCCTGCACCCACCAGGAGCAGGGAAACACCAGGCGCTGGCGAGACAGCCCGGATGGGGAACAACCACAGAGCACAGAAATGGCTCAAAAAGGCTGGAAAAACAGTGGGAAGGGAAAGAAAAGGTCACCGAGTGCCACATCAGCCACACCACCCAGGGAGCAGCGCAGGCTCCTCCACAGGGTTGGCCCGGAGGGGTCTCACAGAGGAATGTGCTGCTGGCCTCCTGCATGGGGCTGAGTGACAAAGCTCCTGGCAGTCCCCATGTCCCAGGAGTGGACAGGGAGAGTCACCTCACCCCTTTCCCCAGCTGACCCAAGGTAGAAGCCCTTCCACAACTTGTGTCTCGTTACGTACACCCTGAACACCACCAAGATCACCCCCAAAAGCGTGTGCTGCTCACAGGACAGAGCTATCCTGGGTGAGGAACCTGCTGAGATGCCTCCTCCAGGCACTCGTTCTCCATGTCCACCTCCTCCACGTGCCCACGAGCACCATGGCACACCAAGCAGAAGGTGCTCAGCCTGCCCAGGATAGAGGGGAGAAGGAGAGAACTGGGGAGCCTGCTCCCAACCAGGGATGGGACTTAGGGCACCATCCAGGGCTGGACCCCCTTCCTCTCATCACCACCAACCCCTCATTTCCAAAGGCAATAACCACGTAGGCAAGACGTAAAGTGACTTAAGAATATGTGAAATGAGTCAAATGCCAAAGAGGGGAGTGGGGGAGAAAAAAAGTCCAGGGCTGATTATTTTATTTTCTACTGACAGTTTCAGCCACAACGGCCAATAAATCCCGATTACGGATTTTAAAAATGCTTCCTGCAGACATTTGGACCATCAAGGCAATTCTGGGCTCCCATAACTCCTGGTTTATGATGGTCATACACGTCAACCCTTCCCAGAGCCCGACATTTCAATAAAGATGACCATAAACCTAGATTAGAGATTAAAGGACTGACTCAGAACTTTGTCAGAGGGAGAAACATCGCCGATTTTACCAACCAGCAGCTCCCTTTTTTTGGATGGTTTTATACAGGCAGTAAATTCTCAGCCCGCTGACAGCTCGGTGAGCAAAGACAACAAGGCAGGGAAGGGGAAGGAGGCAGCGGGGAGGACGGGAGCCCGGCCGGGGGCTCAGCCCACAGCGGGGAGATGAGAAGTGACAGCTCTCCTCCCGGGCTGCCCATCGCCCTCCCCACCTCCCCCTCTCCCCTCCCAGCCCCCCGGCCTGGCGGGCTCCTCGTTTCTCCTCGGCAGGGTCAGCAGCTGCCAAGCAGAAGCACGTGGGAAGGCGGCAGCAGAGCAGGGACCGTCCCCAGGGCTCCCCGCCACTGGGCAAGGGGTGGGCACCCCCCTGTCCCACCTGCAAGGGGACCATCCCCAGCCCCCTGCCACCAGAGCAATCACCTGCTTCAGCACCACCAATTTCCTCGCTGGGGAGAGGTGGGAAGAGCAGGATTTGTCCCTGGCACCTCTCGTGCCCCCCCAGCTTGTCCAAGCAGCAGCCTCAACCACGATGGAGACGCCTTCTAAGCTATAAAACCCGTGTGTTTGCTGTGCTCTCGTTTCCTGGATGAATATTCTGCTTCCTTTCCCTAAGTGCTCTCTTAGGAGAAGGAAAAGGGAATAAATAAAAGCAGCAGAAAGGAAGGGGGGTGACTCACGGCAAGGCCACATCTTCACAGGCAGGGAGACGGTGCCAAGGACGACGTTTGGGGTGGAAAGGAGGAGAGCAGATCCAATGCAGGGCCTGCCCAGGGAGGGGAAAGGTTTGGGGGGAGCTGAGGAGTGTGAGGAAAGTGGGATGGGGCTGTGCCCTCACAGCCACCCACAGTTTGCCCACTTGGGGCTGGACATCAGCCTCTCCCAAGGCTCAGCCACCGCTTTCACGCTTTGAACAGGATTCTCCACTCATTTAAATCCTTCAGCCATGGGGCTGCTCCACACCGGGTGGCTCTGAGGACAAGGAGGACCAGTAGGAGCCAGGGGTGCACCCAAGAGGAGATGGAAAAATGCCCTTTTCCCAAGTAAAATGAAAGAGCCCAGCCAGGAGCTCAGCACGCCAAAGGGGCCGGTGCCCTTTCTGCCGGTGTCTCTCAAAGTCTATCAAAAAAAAAAAAAGGTCCCATTTACATCAAAATGCCCTCCTAGACATGCTTCAATTTCACTTTCCCCCTTTCATCTCCTTCCACCCTCCCGCCCCACCTCGCAGCCCCATTGTCCTGGCAGCACCTCGTGAGGTGGCCGGGCCTGAGCTGGCTGCTGGAGCCAAAGGGAGGGCAGAGAAAGGAGGAAAGCTTTAAAGGGAGGAGAGGCCAAAATCACCCCTGGCCCTGCTCCAGCAGGAGCTGTGACCCCCTCTCCTCCTGGCCACGTCCCCAGCGTGGGGACTGGGGGCTGGCCCGGCCTCTGCTGCCCCCCTGGATTTTGGGTCAGGCTCTGGCAGCCCCAGATGGGTTTAATGAGCCCTAACAAAAGCCTCGGGTGAGGGTTGTGGGACTCACCATCCTGCACTGCTCAGCACCCTGCACGGCCTGCGCCCAGCTGGCTGGCTGCTGGTGGCCCTGGGGCAGGCAGACCAGCACTCAGGGCACAGGCAGGACTGTGCATCTCAGCTGGCCACCAAGGGGATCGAGTTGAAGCCTCTCCCTCCCCAGATCAGCCCCGAAAACGCCACTGCCACCCCCACGCCAGGCTCTGCTCTCCAGAAGCCGTGTGCTCCCTCCCAAGCGATCTGGGTTGACCCAAATTCTCCTCCCAGCCCTGGCCCCGACAGCACCACATCCTCGCTAACAAAGCTCTGCAGGCCCCTCCCAAACGAGGGAGGCTGTCCCCACATCAATCCATCACCACCCGAGCCCAGGAGTGACACCCACCACCCGCCACAACGAGCACGAACGAGGTTTCACTCCGGTCTGACCCATTAAAGCCCAGCTCCAGCAGCACAGCACCAGCACAGCCCCCATGCCTGTCACCAGGCTCCGTCCACCTCCCCTGACACGGAGCTTTTCCAGCCCTCCCTCCCTCCCTATTGTCAGGGTCTATTTTTAACCCCCAGCATTATTTCTCCCTGCGTGACTTCAGACGCTCTCCGGGGACGGGGGTGGAATTGCTGAGCTAGTACCAGCCAAAGTGACCCAACTCTCACCTTCAGCAGCACCACCGAAATCACAGAGTAGTAAATTCTCCTCCGCTCACATTTTTTTCCCCCACCGAGCTTTGTCTGGAGCTAAAAATTGCAGAGAAGTAAAAACCCGTGTCCGACATGCCAACGAGCAGCTTCGCTCCCTTCTCCTCCCCAGCAACACCAGCAAGGTTCACCCCTCTCACTGACAACCCACACCGACACCCGCTGCTGGTGTAAATGAAGGTCAGAAGTAGATCCTTAAC
>NW_008588241.1:4411-5648 GCF_000691845.1 Merops nubicus
GCTGGGAGGGCACCCCGGTGCCAAGGGAGCGGGCGCAGTCCCGCGGGGCCCCGGCCGCGCTGGCGACGCTTCACTGCTCCCTTTCAGCCCGTCCTCCCAGCGCTGCAGAGCCCTAATTAACCAGGAGGTCAGCAGCAAAGCCCTGCAAGAATCTCTACCTTCAGGGGAGTGGAGCACAACAACGCACCATTTGCTGTCTCCTAACTCACAAAGAGCCCAAACCCGACAGCAAACGCTCGGAGACGTCTCACTGCGGGAGCAACCGGGGCCAGCTCCGGATCCTCGGCACAGCAGGGACAGGGACCTGCTGGAGCGGGGCCAGAGGAGCCCCAGCAATGCCCCGAGGGGGGAACCCCTCTGCTGGGAGCCCAGCAGGAGAGAGTTGGGCTGGGGCAGCCACAGAGGAGAAGGCTCCAGCTGGGGAGACCTGCTGGGGGCTGACACGGGCCTAGGCAGAAAGCTGGGGAGGGACTTTGGAGCAGGGACAGGACAAGGGGGGATGGTTTTAGACTAAAAGAGGGAGATTTAGAAGAGAAAGAAGACATTTTTGATGCTGAGGGGGGTGAGCCCCTGGCCCAGGTTGCCCAGAGACAACCTGCCCCACCCCTGCCACCACCCCAGGTGAGGTTGTCTGCGGCTCTGAGCACCCTGCTCTAGCTGCAGATGTCCCTGCTCCTTGCAGAGGGATTGGACTCAGTGACCTTTAAAGGTCCCTTCCCATCCAAACACTTCTGTGATTCCCTGATTCTGTGCACACTGCATTATGAGCCAGATATTTCCATTACTCAGCATTAAGAACCAATAAATAATCATTAATATCAATCAGTAATCATTAACACCCCTGCTAGCAGCGACGCTCTCTGCAGGAAAGCCTGGATGCCAAACCCCATGGTTTGGCCCAGGCCTCCCAAGGCTGTGCAAGCTGGGAAGGGATCCTCACTCCTCTCCCCAGGATGGAGCTGGCAGCAGAGACTTTCCCAACAGAGGGCACAGGGTGGGCAACGTGCCCCCTGACAGGTCACGGGCACCTCCTCTACATACCTTCAGGGAAAAGAGCTCTCAGATGAGAAAGACAACACTGATAAAAATGCCTCCACCTGTGCCCTGCACGATGCTGCAGCACATTAATGCTTCACTTGCTAGTTTGACATCCCACAAGCCTCCCAATTGCTTTTGGGGCACGGAGGAACTCCTGGGAATTCTGTGGGATGGTCCAAGAGCCTCCATCCATCTCCAA
>NW_008588242.1:0-40296 GCF_000691845.1 Merops nubicus
CTGGGATTGCCTCGACCCAGATGCTGTTTCAAAATGCAGCATAAAAAGTAAGCTGGCAAAGGAATAAATGATGATGGAAATAATCCTATTAAAAAAAAATGTGCAGAAAACACTAGCAGCTAACTAAAGAAATATCCAGTGAGTCATTTTAACAGTTTGTTAAACAATAAGTATATTGTAACATGTAGGGTACCTGAAATCTCCAGATAATGCTTTGGGCTCCAGAGGTGCCCATATGAACATAACCAGTCTCCCTGTGGCACCTTCTTATCTCATTCTTTACCTGCTTTTGTGCCAGGAGAGGAGTCTAAGGTGTCTGCAAGTGTGGCTGCAGGGCTTATGTTCTATGCATAGTTTAAAGATATTTTGCAACTAGCAGGAATAGATTTGGGTTTTGTAATAAAAAAGTTCCTTCTGATAGAATAAACCAGTTAAAAATTGAAGAGATCTTTCAGTTCCTTATGATTTTATAAAACTCAGTACACTTTATATTAAAAAAACCCTCAGCAACGCAGTATGACTTTAACCAAAGCTTACAGAAACAGTGCTTCAGTAAACTGCAGTTGGATTGGGTAGTCCTTCTCTGCAGCTACAAAAAAATATCTGAGATGCTGATATGAAGATAAAATCTAGAGACTGATATATACTTCATAACGTGTATAAATCCTCCCTTCTCTCCTTTCACCCAGAATACTTTTGGCATGGGAAATGTTGTTTTCCATCACTTTGGAATCGCTTGGCTCTTTTTGATGCATCACACTTTCACACTTTCCACAAGTTCTGAGCTGCTGATCAATCTTATTAAGAAGTCATTCCCAAATTTTACAACAGGAGTCAGTGATCCATTTGGAAATCTTAATAAATAGCATTCAGTGAGCTGAGCAATAAAGGTACTTTCTGAGGAGAGTGACGCTTGTAAATGGAAGTGGCAGACGTAGCTGTTTCTTAATTGTTCAAAATATTTAAACTGAAAGCAGTTTAAAACATAATGATGCTTCTGTGGATTCTTCTGTAGAGGAACCTTCCATGTCCCTGAATTATTTACAGTGCTGGTCTGCTGTGCTTGCTTTTATATCTGCTTTTCACACATATTCAGAAAAAAAAATATAAAAAGCTTGTGATTTGTGTCCACATTTTTTTTTACTTGCCCTTGAATAAAAGGAGATGATTTTTTGTTACAGGGATGTAAAGAGATGTCCCTCCTAGAGGTCAAATTACCAAACCCAGAGAAGTAGACAAACTACTTTGTCTCTAAGGAACCACAAGAACTGCTACAAAGCAAGATAGAGCAATTTGCATTCAACTTGGAGGAATAAATACAGGCTACGGAAGGGAGGAATTTGGAAAGCACTGATGAGTCTGTGTGGGCCTAGTGAGATACATACCATTCCTGTAGTGCTTCCACAAGCTGGTTTTAGGATTAGTCCAGGTCTTTCTGAAACCAGCCTTTTTTGATATGTTCTGTTTTCTAGTACTTGGTATGTGTAATAGAGTTGAAGTAATCAATTTAAGAAAGAATAGAAAAGGAAAGCAAAGTAACAATAACTATGCATCCAGCAGAAACTACCTGGAAAAAGGGGTTTCTTGGCAAAAAATACTTGTGTACATGTGGAAATAAGAACAGAGTCTGAGTGCAGAGAGGACCATAGGAAAAAAAGAAAAATTTAAAAAGCCTTGCTTAATTTTATTGTCTAGTGGTAGAATGGTAGAGCAGATGACAAGCTGGAGCATCTGCAGTATTTCTGCTGTTTGAAGTACATGTTGTATCAGTTTTTAATGGGATGGAAAGTACTCCTTGGGAGGAGAGAAGTATGAAGTTGTTTTTTCTTTTCTGATTTAATTCAAGAAGCAGAAGAGGACTGGATGGTGGAATAATCTCTGGAACATGTGAATCTATATCCCAGGAAAAACTAAGATTCAACACTAGAGAAATGCCTGCAAATAGCAAAGGCATCTGAACCCTTCAGGGAAAGGATAAAATGGTACCAGCCACTAGTATGGAAAAAGCTGCAATTAAAGGAGCTCGAAGAGATGAACAAAGACAGAAGAAGTAGTATCTAGTCCACTGGGCATATCTTAGACAGTGGTATGCAAAGTATGAAGTAAAACTCCCCATTGCAGGCTGGGGAGAGGGAGGGAGAGAGAACAGCACCACTCGTACCCCAGGCTGGCAGAAATCCCTGTGGGCAGCACCATGTGGCTGCAGGGCCTGGGGAACCTGGCTGTGGGCAGGTGTGTGCTCTGACCATGGCATTGCTGCGCCGGGGGTCCACCCTGCTGGGTGCTTGGGACCTCCTCTCTTGCTCTGCTGCCGTGGCTGCACAGGTGGGTTAGCAAATGGGGATCGCTTTGCCAGAACTGGGTTAGCAGTGAGTTTCTCTGCAGCTTTGAGAAGAATTGGCAGGAGGGTACAGATCTGGGACGATGATCTGGGACGCTGGCACTGGTGATGTGGAGCACAAGGGTGTGCATCTACAAATGGGCATCCAGAGGACATGCAAATAGTTGAATTAGGCTTCTGCAACCTCATAACAAGGAAGAAATTTCTTTTTCTTTCTAGAGTGACAGAGTAGAGGATAAAAACGATCAATTTCCAAGGACCAGTAAGCCTGATACTACTTATACCACCAACTCTGCTCAGAGCAGAGGGTTTCACTGTTTTAAACTAGGAAAGAGTATGCTGGTTTGTAGAGCTAGCTGAAACACCTGGTACCACTCATAAGCTTCTTCAGTACAGACAACCGCAGGCATTAACTTGGTTTCATGGATATTTTGGTACAATCTGAAGCAAGAACTAGAAGGGCATCTAAGAAAGAGCACGAGTTGGTACTTCCAAACTGAAAGTGCAAATTCAGGTGTGCCTTTCAGGCCTTTGATGTCTCATTGATCCATGTTATGACCTGAGAAACTCTGTCTGTTAAAGAAGTGTCTTCTCCAAAATACGTGGATTGCTGACAGCACTCTTTGGTGTGAAACACTTCCACCTTCTCACCTCCATGTCTGAAGTGGATACGGAGTCTCAAAGCCATAAGAAGCTGAGTGCATCCAGACAAGGGCAGGTCATTTGTGGCTTAAGGACTCCAGCATGAGAAAAGCCTGCCGAGAAACTGCAAATGGTTGCAGATACACTGAAAGGAACATGTCCTTGGGAGTGAAGCACAGGTGGCTTTTTGGAAAAAGTGCTTGGATGTGCACTCAATGTGTAGGTCATGAGATTGAGTAGGTGCAGTGTTTGGGGACTGAACTGCTTCCCTGGTAAGAACATAGAGTCCTTTTTGATAGCTGTAGGGTTTTTGTTTGCTCCTGATGCAATTCCTGAAAAAATACCAGTTAAGAAATAGTGTTCTTTTCCACTCAGAAAAGAGCAGAGGTAGCAATGAGATGCTTTGAATTTGAAGAACATCCTCACATAGCACCACACCAGCTGAATTTATCAGATTCTAATTCTTAGCTTGGCATTTGACTGATAATTTCTCTGCCTAGAGGTTATTCCAAAGTCTCAGGATGCTCTTAAGGGCTAAAGGGACATACATTGGATGGACAGCAGGTGCTGGCACTCCTGGAAGCTGCAGATTTCTTCAAAAACACTCAGTTGATATTGTAATGTTTCCTTTTTAAAACAAGTAAATACAATGGTGACCTTGTCTGTCAAGCAATTACATTGGTTAGAAAAACCTTTAATAGCAGCGCAGTCCATGCCCCTGTCTGTTCAGCAATCCTGCACTTCAGTACAAGGAGCTCTTCTGATGAAGGAAGGGGAAGGAGAGGGATGTTTGTGCAGCCTGGTGATCCCAAGGCAAAGCAGGGACAGCCCAAGGCAAAGGATGCAAAAGTGGCATTTTCTGATCTTTGGGATGCGATTAGGGGGCAGACTGAACTAAACAGATCTGCAAGGGGGTGGAGAGATAAATCTCTAGAGGATGTTGTCACAGTGAAATAGTGCTTGCTAAGGGGTTAAGAGAATGTTACTCCTCTTTGCATTCTGTTCCACCTTGAGCAGACTGTTTCTGGTCTAAAAATAGTCTCTGTGGTGACCTGTCTGAGAGTAATTTTATATCACTTTCCTGACTTTATTTCTGATTTTTGATTTCCCATAGAGATCTGGAGTCTGATGGATTAGACCTGTTTCTGGGAGTAGTTGTGGCAGTCCTGTCTTGGCAAGGAAGGGCCCCATATCTGGAATGTGCTTTCCTTGGCAAACGCTGGGTGGTGGCAACCTTCAGGGTGTGACAGGAGTCCTGTTTATTTACTTTGGTTCTTATGCTTACTATAGGGCTTTTTCTGTGTGTGTTCAACTTGGGGTGCCAATACTTCTCTCTCACCCCTGGGCTGGGTGGTAGCTACACCCTGTGAGACTTACACTGCGGAAATTTTTCATGCCTGCTTTATTAACAGACTGCTGGCATAACAAGGCCAGCTGTTTTATAAATGGACTAATACATTTTAAATTAATAAAGTCATTTGTTAAAGCAGTTGACTTTTAACAAGGTATGTTACTTTTTATCAATAAAAGTGAGTGAAAAGCACTTGGAGCCAATAGCCAAAATGTTTGTCTTGCCCAGGTCCTTCCCTATCCCTGTTTTTTGTTTTTGTTTTTTTTTATGTTTCTGTCCATCTAAAGGTGGGGCCCTCCCAAATCACTCAAAGAATATTGTAAATTTATGTTAAATATAGTAACCATCACCTACTTGTAGTGGTGGAAGTCCTGCTGTGGATTGGACAAAATGAGCAACAGTAAAAAACAAAACCAAACCTAAACCTCTTGCCTTCCCATGAGCACATGGATTGCTATACAAGCATGAAACTACAAAGGTTTCCCACTTATTGTCTACCTCCTGGGGTCTTTTATCCACAGTGATCTTTTGCTTCAGCCTTGGTATATGACAGAGTGCCTAGGTTCTTTCTGGCTTGCCCCACAGCTGAGACTTGTCCACTGTAACACCAGATAGTAGAACGGGCTGCAGGCCATGTAGTCACACCAAAGGTCTGTCTAGCCAAGTATCTGACTGTGGCCAAAGGGGGGTACCTCGTATAAGAACAGGGCAAGCAGTTTTCACCATTTCCTCTTCTAATCTGCAACCATTTGCAAATCAGGGACTTGGAGAGCCCGAAGGAATTATACTTAATAAATGTGGGTGGATTTCCTTCTGTGAATGTGCCTCCCCTTAAGGCCTCAGTAAATGTGTTGAATCCGCACTTTCTGGCTGTGAGGACTTCCACAACACAACTGTGTTGTGTGTCCAGAGGTACTTCCCTTAATTTTGTTTTTAAACCTGTGTCCTGATGTTGTCATTTGATATTCCCTAGTTCTTTTGCTGGGAGAGACAACAACAAATTAGTCTTTCTCAGTGCCACTCATGAGAGACCTCACACAAAGATAAAAAAATATTCTGCCAAATTTTAAGACTTCCTTTCTTCAGATCAAATACTTTTTCTCTTGCCATCTGTCACGGTCTGGTATCAGGGGGTACCGGGTCAGGATAGCTCTCATATCAAAAGAATTGTCACTGAAAAATCCATCTGCCAGATAGGTGGTCACAAGAGATTAGCATAATGTCTTCCATCACCTCTGTCTTGTTAAAGCATAAAGAAGACAGGGCAAAGGCTGGTACCACCCACCCAACTTTTTTCAGAACCAGCTCTTCCTAGGCAGAGACACAGAACAGCAAACACTGCCAAACCCACTGCAACTTGGAGATCTTGTTTGGAAGCATGCCAGGACCAGCGCTGCCTCCTAGTTGTAGGTGGATATTGGCAAGAGGTTCAGTGCAGGGTAACCAGAAGGGATCCTGGAAATATGCAGCTCCTTCTTTTTCGTGCGCTCTCACAGTGAAGTATTACCAGCATTTGTGCTTTATCCTTGAAGAAGCTAAGACCAATGCATACGTTAGTGCTTGGGCAAGGAAAGCACCCAACTCCTGAAACCAGGCACCGTGCTAGCTTCACAGATTTCTGTCACAGGTTCCCAGGAGCTCCTCAGAAATGTGTATTTTGTCATAGCTTATCTGAGGTGAGGCAGCTTTTGATCCTTCTTTTCTAAGTGATTGGTGGTCCAGTGTGCCAGGCATGGTACAAAGTCAGGGAACGATGCCTTTCCTGGAGTGCCTGTGGTGCCTGCTCAAGCACCAGCTGTCTCAGGTTGGAACAGTGTTTAGCAGTAGTGTGTCTCTGTTTTTATGCCAGAGGTCAAAAATTAGTGCTCCTCCTAATGCAACTTTTGGAGGACTGACTTTTGGAAAGTACTTGGACCACAGGTTACTGCTGTTGGTCTCTCAGTTATTAAAAATAGATTGATCCTGAGAAATTACAAGATTTGACTACAGCAGGCAAGTTTCAGGGATATTAGCTCAGCACTGAGTAGCCTGGCTCTGTACTTGAGGAACAAACTGTTAGTACAAGATATGAGTGGAGCAACTGTATTTAGAAACATGTTTCCAGGGAAACATTAATTTCTCTGGAAGACAACCCTGAGACATGAAATTATATGTGACTCTTGGGACGAATCTAAGTTTGAAGACTTTTTTTTTCCCCTACTTTTTATAGCGAGTACATTGTGCTCCAGATTTATCCATTTCAGACCTGCATGGTAAAACCTATTTTAACTGTAGAGTCCACTATCTCAGTGGATTTCATTAAGAAAAATGACCCATACAAGCTGCAGTTTAAAGATCCATTGCTTGCATAGGAACTGAAATCAAATCAGCACTTTCTAAACATATCCTTACATGCCATGCAAGGTGTGACTTCAAGAGCAAAGCTCAAGATGTAACGTGGGTTCTTGTGTGACATCACACAAATCAGTTAACTGTGAGTTGTTTGGTAAATCAGTACAGTGATAATTTCTTGCCTTTGTCTCCAAAATAGCAAGAATCAATTTATAATCTTCTAGAAATCCAGAGAAAAAGAGTCAGTTTATACTGGCTGAAAGTTTTTCCTTTGACTATCTCTTCCTCTTGAAACCAGACACAGTTTCATCTCTTAACCCTTTGGCAGCTTCCTAACCAGGCAAGTTCACTAGAAGATTGTTATGTTCTTTATGCCAGAGAGGTTTCTATTGAAATTGCAAATACTGTGAACTTGTATAAATATTTTTAGTGATTATTTTGTAAATTGTAAGTTACTCAGAAATGTCAAGGGTTTTTTTGCCTGCACGTTGTCTGTGACAAATATATGTCCTCTGCTATGTAATTGTGCTCCTGTACTAGATTGTAGAATTAAAAAAAAAAAAAAACCAACACTTTTTTTTTTTTTTTAAGGAGAAAGTGGTCTGGAAGTTTGTAAGTGGAAGCAATTGGTAATTAAGCTTTAAAATCCTATGTTTGGTGGACAGGAAGGTAAATCAGTCAATTATTTTTCCAACAGAGACATACAAGTCAATACTGGCATTTGTAAAAGTCAGCATCTATCTCCATTTTTAGCTTTCTGGACAGGTGGGAGAGGGCAGATAAAGTTTGTCTTGGGAGTTTGAAAGGCCTTACGGTCTTTGCTTCACATCTGTTAATGTCAAAGAGTCTCTGTTGGCTCATGTGTGAGGTTTAATGTGAACATCCGTAAAACAGCTATAAAATGAAACCTTTTCAGTGTTGAAAGAACAGAGTAACTATTATTTATGTCATAATAAAATGGACTGTGGCTTAAATCTGCTTCAGAGGACAAATGAAAGCTGAATCCTGATGCCTGTCTTTAGCTGTGGGTACTATCAAGGAAGAGTCCCTGTGGGACACGGTTGTGCCCAGAGAGCCGCAGGGTGTGAGATGGCTCCATAGACCTTAGAAGAGGTGTGCAGCATGTTGTGGTGTCATAGCATCAAATCCTGATTAAATTATGTGCTTAGGGATTTCTGACAAGCTTTTCCTACTTAATTGCCACCCACATGTTTCATCTGGCATGGAATTCTAAGTAATTATATTGCTGTCTTCAGTCCATACTTGCTTTCTTTGCTTTTATCACCTGCTGATCTCCAGCAAAGCAGGAAAAGCGCTTTTCTGACGACCTGACTCCACTCAGATGGTTCCCACCTACTCTGCACACACCACAGAATGTGAAAACGAAGAGTGTGCATGTTATTGGTATTGCTGTTGCTGACCGTTTGAAAACAAACAAAAAGTGAAATAACTGGTCTGGCAGCCAGACGCAGCTGTAGTCAATAGCGTGAGCTGACTGGCAGTAAAGCAACGTGGAGTGAAGTTATTTTTCAATCAAGTTAGGCTTTGCCTTACTAAGCCACTGAAACTGCAAAGGCTGTTTTCAGTGAAATCGTCACTTTATTAAATGGGAGCCAAAGCCAAAGGAAATCCACGTAAGAAAGAAAAGTTAAACAATGTAATTCTGCAGCTGTAGAAATAAATTGGAATAGAGAAAGTATATTTTCAAAGCCATTCCTCCAGCTAAATTGCAGTCATTAGTATTAAAGGAGAAATAAACTAAAAGATAATAATGAAAAGTTTCACTCCTTTCTTCCAAGTGAAGTTACACCAAACAAAATACCCATCCTGCCTTTTCCAGTGACTTGCTTATGAAGGTAATGTTGGTGAGGAAGGGAAGAATGGTCTGCAGATGAAATTCAGCTGTAACTTTTTCTCTTCAGTTACTTTCAGTATCATAGGATTAGTAGGTAAACAGTGTTGCTGTCTTTACAACTTTACTGCACTGGGGTCAAGCTTTATACAGGTGCAAACAAAACTAGCACAAGAATGGCACACTGTGCTATCAAGTCCTCTTGACATTCCTTTCTTGGCTATGTAAGTGATGTTACTGGTCAGCAGCTGTCATATTGTTAGATAGATGCATCACAAAAATCATCTTATTTTTGAAAATATTAGGGCCTGACTGTAATTGTCAGCAAAGTATCTGACTGCTTTTGCAGTCAGTGTTTGTGGGTTTAAGTTCAGGATCCTTTCAAAACGTGAATAGTTCCACTGTTGAAGATTAGAAGCACAGACATCATGGAAATTTTCCCTAAGTCTGTAAAGAGTTTCCTTCAGACATTTAAAACTTTGAACCTTCTCCTCTCCATCTTCTACATAGTATTTTTCAGCAGAGATTATACTCAGGTATCCATGACCTTCCTAGTAATATGTTGTAGCAGAGTATAAATGCTGTTTGGCATTGAGAGTCTTTATTTTTTTTTTAATGATACCTCAGTTTCAAAGTAACATCTTTTGCTTAAAGACTTAGTGTTTCCCTGTTCCCATGCAGGAGGCTACAATCAGGTAGTTGCGTTCCTGATCTTTAATTTTATTTTTTTTTCTCTATGAAGATTTTATTGTGTCCTTAATCCTCAGGGGAACTGACTTTATGATCGTATTCTGGTTATGATTACTCAATTCTCTGGTCTGACTTTGCTTGTACCCTGTGTGCTGTTAGTGCAGTGAGTGATGAAGCTCATGGCCATGCACACTTCAAGCCTCCCAGAGTCCTTGGAATACTTAGAAATGTCTTTTCATAACCCCACAATGACAGATGTTGGGGATACATGGACTCAGGCTTTCAAAACCCACAAGTCAGGTCTCATGTACCTAAAATGTTTGGTTTGCCTGAGGCCATTTCATACAGCTGTAAAGAGTAGAAGCTGTTCACATGAGTTAAGCTTCTTGCCTTAAAGCCAGGCTCGCAGAACTAAGCAGTTGCTGAATGGTGTGAGCAAGGCAAGGCACTGATTGCTGCTCAGGACCTTGACCATCTGCAAAAGCTTCTCAGCTTAAAGCACCATGCAAAGACAGAATGGCTCTGATGTGGCTCTAAAAGAGTTCTGTGAGGTACATGGATTTTTTTTATAAGAATCTTACACAAGTGTTGTAAAAATAGTACTAAATCAGCTTTGAAGTCTCTAGGTCTAAGCACAGACACGGCCTTAGTGAAGAGAACCTCTTGTCATCCTCTGTCACCCAGCATTCGATGTCCATGCTTGTACTACCTCAGCTGCTCTCAGTGTTGGTAAGGTGTTGGTGACATCAGAAGCTGTGTTCAGTGCAGCCCTCCTGGTGCTTTTGGTGTCTTTTTCTGTTTTACTGAATTGTCTGGCTGGGCTGCCATAAGGAACTGGACTGTGTAGTCCTGAAAGCATCCTCACTGTCCTCTTCTGTTGCTCATCCATCCAGCTCACATCCTGTATGTGAAGGAAAAGATAGCCCAAATAGTGATTTTTCTGTTGGAAAGTGCCTACATTCCAGCTGGGTGGGTACCTGCAGGCCTAATATTGCCTGTTAACAATGTCCAGCATGTACCAGTGGTCCTCTGTGCTGAAACTGGCAGGCATGCCTGTCAGAGAGAAAGAGAGGCAGAACAGGAGCTGACTGATAAGAGCTCTTCTGACTCCTATGGCAGTAGGAATGCTGTTGGTCCTCATGCTTTGCATTATTCCCCTTGCACAACATTCATGATCTGGCAAATGGATAAAAAAAAGCAAGGAACACACATTAGCCAGAGTCTTGTCACTGGGGCTTGGGGTGAGAGATGCCAGGGAGTGCAAGAGCAACACGGGGGAGGAAAAGTGAGGTAATGTGGTAGTGTTTAGAAATGTAAGTGCTCTCAGGCCAAGGGCTGATGTACCCAGTAGGCCAGATCTGTTGCCAGAACACTGTTTGATGCCCTCCCTTGTGCTGGCCAGAGTTTGCTAAACCTCTTAGTGGCTGTGTGGATCTGCACTGGGTTAAAAGGTATGTGAAACTACATTTCTGCATGGTGCAACTTTGAAGTCCCACGAAGCAGCGATTGAACAGTTCCTTGTCTCCATCTCTCTAATAGTCTTGGGAAGTGGCCAAGAGCACCAGGAAGCTTGGAGAAAATAATTTTAATTGGCATTAAAAGAAAAATAAAAGTAGAGAACTGATTCAAAGGACTGTAGAAATCAGACCCTCTGACAGCTCGCTCTCTTTCCGGAATGCCTTTATTCCTCTTGTGCTACGGGCTATGACATATATTTGAAGGTCTGCCTTTCCCTGGAACATCTGATTATCATTCTTCTGACTACAAGCTAACAACAAATAAAGTGGCTTATGTCCTGTTTTGAAATATATCTCAGGAGAAATCGTTATGCATGTTGAGCACAATTTAAAGCGGCAAAATATGTGTTCTTTCCATGAGTGTTTTTTTTTTAAACTTGACTTTTGGAAAGATGTGATGCCATATGAGCACCATTGAGTGTATTAAAGGAAGGGTTTGCTGCTTGCATGATAATTAGTCCCTGAAGTTCTCTGTGCTTCTGTTTTCTCCTTTGTAATGGGAGACAATGCTATGTTTTGTCTCCAAGGATGTGAAAGTGATAAGGAGGATCACAGAGCTCATTAGATTGAAGGTAGTGTGCAAGCACAGTATAGCTATATACTGATGGGTTTTTGCTTCAAACAAGATAGTCCTGCTAGGAGTAATACTGTACATGAAGAATGCATTTCTGCTAAGTTTCTGGAAAAGTCCACAAATAACACAAATACTTGCTTGGCACTTAAGTCCAAATTCTTTTATGTTTGCTTTTTCTTCCTGGTGGATGTTCTCTATAGGCCATGAAGGAGAAGGGTTGAGTTTTCATGGTTCCTGCCATGTTCTTGGTTTAATTTTGGAAAATAATTGTAAAAAAATAGAAAAGTAGAAAGGTGGTTGATGTCCTAGAGCTTGCAGGTAAACTTTTTAATGACAGTGAGGAGGCATGATAGTGACAGTGTGGGAGATGCATGCAGTGTCTAAATCTCACTGTGCTCTGGTCTTTTGATGACTTTGGTTTAATCCCATAAAATGAATATTTTAGTATTTTTTAGTATTTTAGTGTTGGCTTCTCAGAAGCCAAGAGAACCTGTATACACATTTCTTATCCTTCAGTTTTCATCCTGGCAGACTTGCTGAAATCTGCCTTTAGACATACAGCCAAAAATGTGGAGCTTCATCAAGAGCTTCATTCAGTCCCTTGAAGTTTGCATTGCCGCATTCTGGGAGACTGTTAGGAAGAACTGGGATCCCAAGAGTTACAACAGACCTCAACTCAAGCTCAGTCCAAGATTTTGTCTGACACCTTCTAGTTTTGATTAGTTGGTAAGCTATGCCAGTGCTATTTCCAAACAGCCTTCACACATTACAGCCTGGTTTCAAAACCTGCTGGAGCAAAAGAAAGACTGCTACCAACCTCAGGAAAATAATTTCTCTACTAGCTTTTGGCAGCTGGATATCATCACCCAGAATAATGCTGAAGACTTCCAACTCATGGTTTCCTGTGCAAAGCAATGCTTTCCAGGGTGCAGAGAGGACCAGGCTTTCTGCTGTGCTGCCGACGACATCTGTGTTAGGGTCAGAGTCTTGTAGGAGAGGCTACATCATTGACACAGCTGAACACTCAGAAGTTTGCCATCCTTGACCTGCCCGTTTTGTGGCAGCTACTCTTTTCCTAGAAAAACAGGTATAACTCTTGAAGCATACCTCCTAGGAGATCATTTAAGACAAATGGCAACTCCTCAGGGGTGTCTACTGGTCACTGATAGGCTCTTGCATTTTATAGTACGTCTTAAAAAGGATCTCTACTGTAGTTCAGCTTTTTAGCCATTTTAATCTAGCTTTGACAGCTTACACTCTGCGTTCATCCATTTTTAGATGACAGTTGCCTTGCTCTGTGACACATCACCTTACAGTGTAGCTCCCCTCTCTTATTTCACTCCATCACTCCAAGAACAGCCTCGTACCCTTTACTTCAGATCACGTGTCTGTCCCACAATGGACAAAGCATCTGCTTATTTCTCCAAAGCCACAGGATTTTGTGCTAGTTAATATTAATCTCCGTAAATCTCTTCAATCTTTTGCTCTTAGAGTTGCATGTATTTCTGCATGTTTCTAATATTAATCTGACTACCATGTTCCTCTGTCTCTTCTGTGCTGTTTCATGACTTTGATAAGAGACATGAAAGGGGTGGTTAAGTGGGGGAGAGGCAGAATTCAGTGTGATTCTGTATATTTTTCACAAGGGAGACCCATGTGAGGCTGCTCCCTTTCTTAAGCATACCAGTAGGTTTTGGTGGTCCATGCAGTGGGTTACTCCTTCTGGCTTTAAATACTGGTTTTGTAGTCCTGCACATCTATAACTATATTTTACTTCTGAATCTCTCCTGTTGCTGCAGTGTCCTGGTCAGCCGGCTTTATGAGCAGTTCTTGATTTGGGTAATGCCCTGGCAGGGTAACGTCCATGAGTTGTTTGGGGCCAATCAGGGAGGCAGAAAAGAGAAGCACAGAAGCCACAGGCACACCAACAGGCAATTCTTTGTGTTTTCATGGCTTCTGCAAGGTAGTTCTGTGTCACATCACGTTTGTGGTTACCTTTCCTTACCTGATTTTAGAAAAATGAAACCACTGTCTTCTAAGTACAAGTTTCCCACAGATAAAGGTAAATTCCAAAGAAGATTATACATCTCTGGCAGTGGTTTCCTCAGCCCTTCTGTATCATCCTGTAGTTCTCTGAAGGTCCCGGTTACTAATTACGAGAGTTCCAATTTTGTGTCAAAGCCTGGCTCCTGTAAAGGAGCTGGGGAAGCTGCCCAGGACTTCTGTTGGAACCGGATGTGCTGCTGGTCTCCTGAGGCTGCATTTTCTTCTTTCTAGTCACAAATTTAGTTACAGTGGTTTCAAAGGCATAAAAGTTCAGTTAACCACCAACTTATTCACATTAACTGACAAATATAGGAAACAGTAGGACTCTGGGCACATGCAAGTTCTCATCTGACTGAGCATCAAGAAATAACCATGACACACAGTGTAGGTTTTGTTGGGCTTCCTTGCTCATCTCAAATTATTGAGGCCTTAGCACTGTTGTCAGAACTGATATAACATAGAAAATCTTACTGCATTTCAGCTTTTGATGTCTTACAAAATTAACCAGCCAAAAGGATTTATTTTTCCTCTCTGGAAGGAAAAAAACATGAACAATAAGGAATGTTTTACAATCAAGGCTTCCCAGGTTTGCTGCAACAAGTACAGGTAAATGCAAAGCAGTGGAGGTGGTTGGGGTAGGATGGCTTCTGGAAGATGTTTTTCTGTTCTTGGATGCTAAAGAACGAGCACCTAGATCTTCAATTAGGAGTGATATACAGATATTGGTACAGATACTAGTATAAGCGCAGGGTCTTCTTTGCCATGTGGGAGGGAAGAGACTCTGCTTGTGCTAGCAAGACCATGCTGATCTGAACTTGATTCAAAAGCCATTCCTCTAACTAACAAGAAGATGGAGCAAACTGGTACCTGGCTGAGTGCAATAACTATAATTTTCTTAGTCTCAGAAGGACACTCCTGATTTTATTTTCGAACAAGTGAAGAGTCTCAGACCTGATCTGCTCAGGTAGAAGAGGTGCAAGAGTAAGTTGAAATTGAAGGTAAACGTTGCTCTTTGAAGCAGGGTTGAGCCCTCTGGCAATGGGAAGGGTCAGGTGTTTTGTGCACTGTAGAACCAAGGACCTAAATACCTCCAAGAAGCATCAGCTGTCCTGGGAAGTGAGCCGTTTGTGAAAACCAGTACAGGTGCAACCAGCAGCACTGGAACAAAGTGAACCCCAGGCTAGGAGCAACTCTGGAACAAAGTCATAGTAAATGTGTATTCCTCCCAATGGCCATTGCTGGGCAATAGCAAATCCTGTCTATTTTCATGCACAGGAGGAGGCATTACGCTCCTGGTATAGCACGTAACAGACCACAAAAGGTGGTGTGCACAGTCTGAAAACCCCTTACAGGATCAACACTTATATCACTTGTTAGATCAATTCCAAACCCATTGAATTTAACCTAATTACTACTTCATTTGGTTCAGCAACCTTCCCAGTAAACACTGATGTTTGTCTCACTCAAAGTGCTCAGAACAGAATTGTATTTAGCTTTTTTTTAAAATTGTCAAATTTTGTTTCACAGGAACATTCTTGGTATGTAAATGAGAAATTTTGTTAATCTGTTCAATAACATTTTCTATGTGTATAAAAAGTCATAAGCAAAAGATGTTTGCTTTGTGATTGAAGGGTACAGGGAAGGGAATCTTTACCATCTGCCACTACCAAATTAGTTTTCAAGGGGGAAAAATAAATCCCTCTCATAGGAAGCTGTTTTGATCAGCTCTAATAGTAATAGTTTATGTAGGATTTCTCTTCCAGAGCCCAGTAGACTTTACAAGTAAATTCATCTTTCTAATGCTTTGTTAAGAGGAACATCTGTCTCAGATATTGTGAAGATTGAAGCCCTAAGAGTTTTTTCAGAATCTCATATTCATCCTGCAATGTTTGTCGGGTGTATGTAATCCTAATATACCAATTGCAGCAGTAAATATTTTGCTCTAACCAGACATTGAACTCCAAGAGAAACCTGTTTAGCTGCAGCTAATGAAAATGTAATGCCTGTGATCCTGCGATGTTTGTGTTCTGCAGCACCAACCTGAGTTTTAAACAATTTTGAACCAGTAAGACTCAGACTCTGCAACTTTGATGGAATGAAAAAAGCCTCAAGCTTTCAACACCTGCCATAGAAATTTAATAAAGACCCTAATAAATGGGTCAGTTTCAACAAACAATTAACTTAACAACTTCATCTGGAAGGCTTAGAGTCGCTATTTCATAGGAGGTAACTTGAGAGCAGTCTCATGTTATATAGCGTAGTTAATGTTTCCTTTAGAAAACCAGAGTTTTTAAGATTTAAAATTTCATGTGCTCCGAATTACATCAAATTGGCATATGGTACACAACAAAGCCTTCAACCCCTGTATAGATCAAAAAGAAATTTTATATTAATCTTCTAAGCTGTTTGGGGGTTTCTTAAGCACAAGGAAAATATACAATTCTCCGGAATTCAGAAGCTTATAAAATGAATTTTGTGGGCAATTTGGATTATATTATTCCTTATACTTTGCTTATGCCATATAAAGTTCACACTTCCGCAGAGATTTTCATCTAAGTACTGAGTACTCACTGAGCAGTATAGCTGGACTGCACCATATAGACTTGAGAGGAATACATTTTCCTACATGTTGTCTTACGTTGTGAGCTATTTTTTCAGTTAAAATATATAATAGAGAGTAAGCCTCCAGGGGTTCATAGTTCAGTGTGCTTAATGTAAGTCTGTGTTGAAATAAAGCAAAAGGAGAACATTTAATTGCACTTTTCCCTGGCCTACCTTACACGTTTATCGTAAACTCTCCCATTTATTTTGCTGTCAGTCTCCCTTTTCTCACCCACCTTTTTTTTCTTTTTTTTTTGTAGCAGTTTGCCTCCAATCACCCTTCCCATGTTGCATGTGTTGCTTGCAGGTGCCCTGTCTTTTGTTTTTGTACCTGAACTTTGTCCCGTGTTTGTGTTTGAACAATAAAAGGTCTCCTGGACAAGGATCTGTGCTTCCTTACAACTGTTGATATCCCGCACCTAACATCAACATCCTGTATCTAATGCCTCACCACTTACTGTGACTAATGGCATGGCCCTTATTTGCCTGCATGGCATATGCGATTGTCTGCATCTGTATAGGCCAAAAAAGGTAGGACAGCATGATGGGATTCATCTGTTCTAGCTGCACTGTGTACAGAAGCTTGTTGAGGCAGATCTTAGATGTCACCACCTTTTTGCTGGCATGACACCAAAAGCCAACCTAGCTACTCAGTGCTATCGGTCTGGCTCTATGCAAAGATACGACCACAAACAAAAAAACAAACAAACAAACAAATCTAGGAAGTTCTCTTTCTTTAACTAATGGTATCACTGGCAGCCTTGTCATGATCTGTAAAAACAACATGGGTTTTCATGTGTGAAAAGACACTCTTCAGTGTTTGAGACATAGTAGTGCAAGTTTGGAACACTGTGGGCAACAAATGAACAATTTTAAATAAAATCAGTTTTCTAAGATGTCTGTCTGACTTCTTTCACGAACATTAAATTTGCAGAGAAAATAGTATTCAGGCTTGATAGTATGATGACTAGTAATCAGAAATATCTAGCCTGAGTCACAGTGTAGAAACATTAGAAAGCCCAGTTTAAAATCCAGTTCTTGTTTTATTTAGTGGCCTGGAGTTTGGGTAGTTCAAATATAGATTGTTCAATGCATGTTCATTAGAGACTGATTGATTGCTTGGCTGTATGAATTAGTTTTGGGTTGAGGAAGGTGGAAGGAGAATTTGCATTTCTTCAAGACTTAAGGTATCTGAATCATGGTTCACTTTGGAATTAGGCTGTAGTATCTCAATATCAGACATTTGCCCATATACTTTTGTTGTGTAATAAGAAGTGCCATTTTCTGCTGATCTAAGACTTCGGCAGACGCTCCAGTTCCTCCAGAGCCATATACGTACACATTCTGAGCTGGGTCTGTGGTGGCCATTGGTTGCTGATGGAGGGGATGATATGCAACAATTCTCCCGACAAGTTACTGCCTCTGAAGCCAAGGGCAGTCAGAGCATCCTCTCTCACAGTTAGGCGGCCAACACCAATATTTCTGTCTTGAAAACTTGCTTCATGTTAATAACAGGTATATCTTGTAACTCTAGAGGTTATAACTTGTGGTAGAAACAAGGAAGCTGGCTTTTCTGCATCTTATAAAACTAGTAGTTAGCAAGATGTCTTGAAGGTAAGTTGCAAGTGGATCTAAAAGCCAGCTTGGCCTGTTTTGAAGGTTTTAACGTCATCTGATGATGATATCCTGGATGAAATGCTAATAGCTTTGGAAACAAATTTAAGTGACCTTCTGCTTTGCTTTGGGAGTAGTACCCATACATGCAAATCAAGCAGTTTTCTGAAGCTATATAATTACACACTGACAAGTGTTCCACTCAAATCAGCTTCCATGTTTCATCGTTCCTTCATGTGCCCAGCCCCATGGTGATGTGCCTCAAAGGATTATTCATAACTGGTTCTACAACAACAGAATAAATAGTATTTAAAAGCAATTCAATATTTGCTATCTCAAATTTGCTGTTGAATGTAGAGGCTCTTAGGGGATTGGCTTCTTGTAGATATTGCAACATCAGTGACCTCTGAGGAGATTTGAAGGAGGAAGAAATGGCATTAGCAGTAAATGCCTGAGGAATTTCTAGGCTGGTGGGGAAGGAAATAGTGCCACAAAGGAAAGCAGCTGAATCCTCTTGTCCAGTAACAGCTTAACCTTGAATTTGCCCAAGTGGTTTTTGAACTAGCTTAGCTTAACTCTGTGACAAATGAGTTGCCTTTGCCATAAGATTTGACAAATCAGAATATCTATCTTTAGGAATATTTGTTTGCAAACTAAATACTGTGGCTGAGCCAAATTCTGTCAGTTTCTGTTGTTCTCTAGGACACAGTTGTGGAGCAGAGAACTGTGTGAGTTACACAGTAGGCTCATCATCCTACCAGTACACCTCTCCCGTCTCTCGGGCTTTCTCTCCCTCTCAGTTATTGCAGCTAATGCCTGTCAGTGCCTTACCTGTGTACTTTGGTATAAATACCGTGCCTCTGCAACATCATAGACCCTACTGTGAAAGCATGTTGTGGCTGAGCTTATTGGAGGTGGATGGAGGGTCAGCTTCTGTGTGGTGGTCAGAATTTCTCTGTATAATTTTTCTTGCGTGTCAAGGTCTGAGCTGAGCTGAACCAAAATGGCAATTCCTAATTTTTTACTACCTTCCAACGTTACATCTTTGAATCCAGCCCTCACAGCAGGCCTCCTTCTTTTCCAGCATAGGATTTGCGTTCAGGCCAGCCATATGGTCTGTGCAATTAGTTTATAATGGTGTTATTGCTCTCTAGCTGCCCAGTAAACCAATGCAGTTTTAGTAAACTGTATACACAAGCACAGGAACTTCAGATGCGAATGATTTTCTTTACTTTTATACAACAATAGGTGCTAAGGAGAAAAAAAGATTCCATTTAATTTATAGAAACTGTATAAAGTTTATAGAGTCTCTACAATCTTCTCAAATGAAAAGACTGGAGAAGAGGGGCTGTACCAAAACTGGGAGGTCCACAAAGCTGAAACAGAGTCACCCTTGAAGGCACACATCAGTAAATACCTGTGCTGAACTTTTCCCATTAACTCTGCTGTTGAGCATATGGACTGCATTAGGGGTTTGTCTGCCTTAGGGATTTTATAAACACATTTCCTCCCCTTTCCTCTTCCATGTCCAGTTACTATTGCTTTAGACTATTACAGAATCAAGTAGTGTCCATTCTGGGGTCATCGTTCTTACTGGAAAGAGGCTGTTTGCTGTAGAAATGTTCCCTGAGTAGTGTGAGAAACCTCCGTGTATATATCTGCATCTGCTTTCCTGAGTGTGCCCCCTTTTGTGTATTTTTTTGGTATGTGGGCTTCCTGAAGCAGTAGTACCCGCTTGGCTTGCCTGTCCTTTGAGGCATATGTGCAACTCTAATGTGCATCGATGGCAGAATTTCTACAGCAAAATTAGGAACCAATGTGTGCTCAGTTTTGTGGATGATCTGCAAATAAACACAGCTCTTTTGCATCCCTGTTTATGCTGAAAATGAAGGTTGCCAAAGTGACTGGTGAAAAATAAGACCCAAACCCAAGAAACTGAGCCTCTGATGAAGTCACAAAACATGAATTTTGCTTTTGTGTACCCTTCTGTGTTTTCTCTTTGGTTTTGGTTAACATTGGAAGTCAGTATATCCAGCCCCTTTAATAAGGTCTCCTGTCCACCCAAAAACCTGGCATTGCCCATCCAAGCATTCCTGAGAATTTCAGACAAGCTTAAGAAAGAGATGGCCCCATTGCCTGCCACTAGCTCCTGTGCCCATTCTGCCTTCCCTTTTGCACCAACATGTGTTTGAACAACAGAAGTGTATCTGGGAACAGATCTGGCTTAACATTAACCTCCACCCACCCTCAAAAGTTAATTTTAACAGATGGATTGTGGAAGTTACACCCTGGGTGACACATAGCACTTCTGCTGCTCAGCCCTGGATGTGGGAATGCATGGAAAGCCATTTCTGGGGTTGAGGTGCTGAAGGAAAGGAAGCCCAAGAAAGATGTAACATGTCTTTTAGTTTATTGTACCTTGAGATTTATAGGTGGCAAGTGCTGTGGGTTATTTTAGAGATATTGTGGAACCTTAATATAATTCACAGTTTCATTTGTAGAGAGCTATTTAAAATTTGTGCATGTTCTTATAAGATTTTTTTTTTTAAGCCAACAGCAGTAATTAGTTTGGCATTTTATGTGTTTTCCAAAGCACTTAGGAGGTAATTATTTTTTTTAACCAATCTTACATAAAATCAGGTTTTACAGGAATAAGAGGACTTAAGAGGCCTGAATGGCCATCAGTGACAGATGTAATTGATGCTGAAAGCTCTATTCCAATGCATCAAAATAAGGAAAACAATTACACATATGATTAGAGGCTGCTGACCCTTCAGTTAAAATGATCAGAATGAACAATATTAAACTTTGATTTACATAAGCTACTACTTGCCCTATAATTAGCCTGACCAATAAAAACAAACCTGATTTTTACAGAACATGATTTCTCAGTAGATAGCTTAGTTATGTTTGTAGGACTGAAGAAATACAAAATGGTTTTAAAATATATTTGGTACGCTCTGTGAGTGTACTGAAATACAGCATATAACTAGTTTTAATGGATTTTGTTCATAAATTGCCAGATTTCCGTAATTCAAGTGAAATTTGAGAACCACTTGAGAATAATTGTCTCTAAAATGAAATATTACTTTGTCATTCTACTTAATTTATATTAAATATATGGTTTACTTTTTTATATTAGAAGGTAAATGAAAGTTGGTTGGTAATATGATTCCTCTAACACTTTTGCTGTAGTTCACTGTGGAAATGGATTCAGGAAATGGCAGATGTGATTAAAAACTCTTCAGCTGGCCCAAGAGCTGTTTGTACAGCACCTAGCATACGGCATTTCTGGCAAGGAACAAGCACTCCTTGTCTTACTGCAACATAAATAAAATTGTTCCTCAATGCAGGGACTTGGAATTTTTATTTTACATGCACTAGTCAGGAGATTGGGAAAATGAGATTTGATGAGGTTTTTCCATTCATAAGAATGAAGACAAAATTGTTGTGTTGGTTAATACCTTGTGTGTGCAACTAAGTACATTGGAATGCACACCAGCACCATTTGCATGAGGATGTCAGAGCAATAATCCTATAAATTGTCACAGAAGGGCCAAGCAGTGTGCTCAGAGGCTAACATCACTGGAGAGCTGTGCACAACACATACATGTTCTCCTCAAAAGCTACACTGACGATTGCAAAACTAAGATTTCTTCCTACATCCTTTAAAATGCATTTGCAAGTATATAGCTCATGGCTGGGCAAAGGAATTGAATAAAACACCATCGCTCAACTTTCTATCTCCCAATTTGGAATATATTCATTTTATTCACAGGGCTCTTACGAATTCTGACTATTTTGTGCATCAGTTTTTGAAACTCGCTATCAAATTTCCCTCTTCTGGAAACTTAAGTGCTGATTTTTGTTTCTGATATTTCTAGTGGAACGGGAAAATGTACAGAAGAGGACCTTTACCAGATGGATAAACCTACATTTGGGAAAGGTAAGACCAACAAGCAGTTTTGATATTGAGATGCAAAGGCACACCCATAGACATATTGCAGTTAATTCCTTTTAAAGTAGTTAAAATTTGAAACAAAGTGGACCTCTGTGCATACAGGGACATTTGGACAAGAATGAGGGGAAGCTGAAAGCATGTTTCTGGGTAAATGACAATTATTTTTGAGGCGCAACAAATGCTTGGCTGGCTTTAGTTCATCTCAGGTGTGTTTAAGACTTTAATGCTACTGACTGTTATCACAAGGCTAGAATTTTTCCCTAGAAGATACCCACATAAAATCAAATGTGGTTAAAGCTGCTCTGAGGTCATGATGACTGTGTTCTTCCCTGGACTGGAAGTTTGAACATCTGAGGCATCATGACCAAAGACAGATGTTCTTCAGAATGTGGCTTCATCTCCGACCTGCAGATGGGAAACATTCATTCCTTGTCAGTTGTGTTTTGGGGGGACTATATGATGGGATCTTTGCATATCCACTTATGTTATAGAATTAATTTTTGGACATCACTGAATATTTTAAAGATATAATTGTTTCTTAATTACACCACAGTATGGCTAAACCTAATTGACTGTTCTTACCGATAGTAGGCAAGTACAAACTCTCCTGAGTAGTCTGCCGTCCATTTCTTACTGTTGAGGACGAAAAATGGAAAAAAAAAGAAAAATCTTCACTGAGAGAGCAGCAATGCTTAGTGCAGGATCAAGAAATGAGACCAGCTTCCTGATCTAGACAAAGTCCTAACTTGACTGGAGTTTGAGCTTCACAGTGCTTTTTGTATCTCTAGCTAAATTTTGTAAAGTACAGAATGGAACTAAGTTTGGGCTACAAGCCCTGTTCAGCTCCTGTATTTCTTGGGAAGTGATTTTATTTCAGATATAGTAAAGTAAAGGGGTTATGGAAGAAAGTTATCATATATAGTTGCTTAAGTCCACTACTCTGTAGTGAGTGTTGCTGAAAGAATAAAGGGATCCTCTTAAATCTCACTGGAAAATCAGAGCGCGGCTAGTTTGAAATGTTTTGACTAGCAATTGCTCCCAAAGGTCTCTCAGACTGAAGACAGGGTTATGTGATGCCTTGGTGAATCGGGCTCTAAGGGCTTTAAACTAACTGCAGTTTTGGAAGTTGTCAAAAAGGGTTGTCAAATATGTGACTGTGGAAAAGGCCTTTGATTTACAGAAGGAATTAGATCATGAAAAGGGCTGTAGGGTGCTGTTAATCCTGCCATGCCCACAAACTTTGTAGGCAGGTGAATTGTTTTCCCTGGAGTGCATACAAATCTTTCTTCTCTCTGATTCAACAAAGAAAAATGCTTTTCTGAAGAAAGGGCAAAAGTCTGCTGCTATGTTAATGTTTTTCTTGGAAGTGGCATAATAAACATGCCCGTGTAAAGAACGAGAGCTTTGCTAAAGCTCTCTCTAATTACGGGTGATTCCCCGAGGACACCCATTGAGGAAGAAGGCTTCTGCCTTTATCCTCAAAGAAGCACTTATTGCACAGTGGCTTCTTTCTTTTAAAGGCAGCAGTGAAGTCTTCTTGTTCTTCTTCAGGATATTTATGGTGTGGTGTGCCCGCTTTGGGATAAGACCATCCCATTTGGGTCATCTTTTGAGAGGAGCTGGCTCTGCTGGTCATGAGATAATTTGGAATAGCCTGCATCTTCTGCATCTACTTTGCTTGCTTTCAGTACAGAACATTGTTTAGTACTCTTAGATAAAGACTAGTAACAAAAACGTATGGTCCCAGTTTGCTAGAAGCAGTTCTTCATTGAACAGTAGTGCATTGCCCAACCAAAGATAAAAAGGTTGGGCTTATTAGGGACACATGAGCGAGTGGCCCCTGAAGAGAGTGCAATCTGAGACTAACCCTAAGGGCTGAGCTGACCAGGCTTTGTGCTTCACGGTGCACATGTCATCAGACACCTGGCTGAAGTGAGGAGATGGTTCCCTTTCGAGGAGTTTGCTGAGGAGAGACACGATAGAAAAAGTTGCTATACTTACAAAATACTGGGATACAGAATGGCATCACCAGAAACCTTATGGAGGAGGCAGGACCTGGTGGCCAGCTGGATCACAAGTTTACTTCACTATAAAGTGGGATTTGCTTCTGCTGGATTTGTCTTAGTCTGAGTGATCAGCACCCAACCCTTGTGTGGTAGCTTCCTAGACAGACTATTTAGAATGAGATTCTGTTATGGGGAATCCGGAATAAGTCCTTGTCTGACCTCAATTACATGAGTGCTGTATCACAGTTTTAGTTCTGACATTCCCAAGACAGAATCGCCACTGATGTGAAGAATAGTCAGCCCTTTCTTCCTGGAGGCTGAGATTTACTTCTAACTTCTCTGTCTTGTCAAATTCTCCTTCTTACTCTCTGAAATCATGGTGACTTATTGAACAATTCTGCTTTGAAAGCTACTTGTTTTCTTTTCTTTACAGTGCAAGCCTCCTCTGAAAGTGAAAGACTTGTTTATTGATATACAAGATGGCAAAATCTTGATGGCGCTACTGGAAGTCCTGTCAGGACAAAAGCTGGTATGTGAACAAGAGGGAGACACCTCCATAGGTATGGAGCCTTGTATGTTATGAGCAACATCCAAGGATTAAGGGTGAATTTGGTCCCGTGTCTTGGGTATAGTAATAAGAATTTCAGCAACTTTGTTGTGATTTCTGTATGTTACTGCCTGCTGTCTTGAGCTGTAACTTAAGAGTTCAAAGAAATATATAACAATGAGGTGTAAATGTTCATACCTCTCAGATTGTTTAAGGCTTTAATACATTAATGCTTGCATATTCCATTTGGAGATCACCCAAGTCACATTACTGAGAAAAGACATACTTGCTGTATTGGTTTTTAAATGTATAAATTCTATTTTGTCTAAGACAATTACAACACTTAATAGGTCTACTGATGCTTAGTGCCATTGTGAGTTTAGTTCTGCTATCCTGGCTCAGGTTTCATCATTCTTCTTGATATCTTGATATCTCGAATCAGAAGGGCAAAGCTTCACTTACTAGAATCTTTTTTTTCTCCTCCTTTCTTTGGAAGAGCTCTGTAAAGTTCCACATAACAGAAACGGAAACACCCAGTGCAAATATGTATGACCAGTTGACTTTAATGTTTTCTTTCCACACTAATCTTGTCAGGAAGTACTCTCTCCTGTGTGGGTGTCACACCTGGATGAGAGTGACCTATTCTCGGTGTGTCTCACCACTGCAAGCGTACTTGCAATCACCTGGTGATGCTCTGTAGTGACCGAACCAGCTGCATACTGCAGCATGAATGGCCACTGTGGTCACACATGCGGAACCCCCGATTTTTTAATAGTCTTGCTGGTTTGGGGAGCTGTAGCAGAAGCAGCAGTATCTCTGTGTGAATTCATACAGATTGCATTGAAAGCCAGGCTGGAAAGGAACTGAAGGGAGATGCATCATGGTAAACTCTAGGCTATGCCCCGGGAGGTGAGAGAGGAGGGCAAGGAAGGAGGTAACGTCACCTGGCCCAACTTGCTGTGCTGGCAGCTAGGTATTCCTTCACACGTGATAAAAACAGTGTGCCAAAGTGGAACTGCAGGGAAATAGGCATGCAACAAATCTGTTTCCTTTCTGCCAAAATGAAGGTTTCTGCCTCCTACTTGCCTGTGCCTTCTATGAAAACTGCCCACACTTCTAAATCAGGATCATTTAATTTAAAATCTGTTGTTACTAATTTTCAGGTAAATTTGATCCTGTGACTGAACATGGTTGGGGAACAATCAGATAAATAATTGACGTGGCAGGTCCAAGAGAGTGATAACATCTGGAGACCAGGAAAGCTGGCTGCTAACCCCGTTTTTTCACAGCAAGGGTAGATCGTGCATGTGAAGCACTTTACTGATCAGACAAGTTGGTAGTAACTTCACCTAGGAAGATTTCCTGAGCTTTATTTTGGTGTTTGTAAGCTTTGTATTTTGTGGTGAATAATTCCACCATTTTTAAAAATGGCACGGCTCTTACTTTTTCTAGATGCATGAATACAAATCTTCAACCCATCGCATTTTTCGCTTGAACAACATAGCCAAAGCACTTAAGTTCTTGGAGGACAGTAACGTGAGTATTTCCAAAGGCTGGTCTTAATACCTGCTCTTGATGTATGTTGCAAAATTTAATTGTTGTAATTTTAACTAGTCTAGTGCACTACATGTACATAAGAGGAATGTACCACTGAAGGGCACTATGACTTACCTTAGCAGCAAGGCTGAATAGCCAAAGAAAAATGCACAACACCACCTACAGAGTCTGAAACAAGGGTTATTTGTTCATTTTATAATGTAAAAGTTCAACAGGATTAAAGGATCAGAACACAATAATAAAAGAAAATTTAACAAAATGCAAGTAAATTTTATGAACCTGATCTTGGTGGCATTACTTCAGTCACACGTAAGGTAGATGATTGACTTTCATCAGAAATACTTCCAGTATTGCAAATCATGTCTTTATGTGGTAAACTGCTGCAGGAACTGATCACGAGTTAAAGGCGAGAGAAAATTTAATCTGGGAGCATTACATAAATGCAGAATTCTAGGAATCAAAACCTTATAAGGATATAGCTTCTCTTATAATCAGTGTAGCACTACTTAAACATTGCTTGCTGAAGCTGTGAGTGACCAAGCAAGATCAGACCCTGTAGCTTGAAATTGCTTTTCTTTGTTTTTCTCTTTCTCCTGTTAGTGCTTTATTCCAAAGCGCTCTGTGTGTGTGGCCAGTGTCTTGAAAACTCTCCACTCTTGAAAACTGTTGAAAAGTGATGGGGTCAAGGGAAGTCCCAGCCATGTAACAACTCGTAGATATACCTGGATCACAGCATACTTAGATCATCAGAAGGAGAAAATAAATATTGGACTATGTCCTATAAAGGACTGCAGCAGGATTTAAACTTCATGGGTGAGGAGGGATTCAGTGTGTGCACAGGGGCAAAACCCTGCCTTGCGTGGAATGCCCCAACAGCAACTGATGTCACTTTGCTGCTTCCGTGCAGCGAGCTTAGCTCTTGCTCCAGAGACCCTGCAGCAGTGCTAGTCATGCAGGAGAGTCACTGCAAACCCCACTCCAGGAGTGGGTGTGATGTGAGGTCTTAGTGGATCTCTTATGACCTCGTGGGAGGTTTAACCTCCTTTGCCTTTTTCCCCAGGAGAGGATGTGAAAGGTCGAGAAGTTGTCCAGCAACTTCCAGATGTTCCAGTCTCCTTTTGGAAACTCCGTCAGTAGGGGCTGATCTGCCCCTAAATGTGTATGTCTACATGTCCTGCTATAGAACTGCTAAGAAATATTTTACACGTTTACATATTTAACAGTTTCCCATGCTTTCTACCCAAATCCAGCTATGGCCCACTGGCAGATGAGATTTTTTTCTCTCTGTTGGTATCGATATATTTGCAGAGTTGCAGCTGAAGCATATCGGGTTGCCAGGACCTCGCTACAGGACAACCTAGAACCTCAATGAGCAAGGCCAGGCAGGAGGAGCCTTGGACACAGGCAGCCTTTTAATTAGTAGTGCTAAAACACCTACATTTCTATGGATTTCTTCTTTCCTTAAGAGTAAGCAGCCAGTATATTGTAGCTGGTATCTCTGCTGGGATGGGTGACAAACACAGGCAGCAGTAAGAGGACAGAGCTGACACTGAGAGCAGTGTAATGATAAATGTCACTTTCTCCCCATTTTGGAGAAACTGTTATTCAAATGTAGCAGGTCATAAAGGTTTTTCCATGTCAGATACCTTGGAGCTAGCAAGAAATCTAAGCCTTGAAATACAGATAGAGGTGTCTTCCTGCTAATGGTGAAAGCTGTTATGTGAACCCCTAGATAAAAAGTTATTTTGCTTTCCTTTTTTTCTGTTTAAACAAACCAGTTAGCAAAGGGTGGTGATGAAAGTGTTGGCAAAGTGCCTTGGCTGCCAAGAGCTTCAGGGTTAGATATTAAACCACAGTGGGTGGAGCTCGTCAGCGTATGCTGCTGTGGAACTGGGGCAGCAGAGTAAAGCACTGCTAAGTGATTCATCATGCACAGGATTTCCAAGTGATAAATGGCCTGCATCCTGGGCTTTAAATCTGTCTGGGTGCCATGTGCAGTACTGACAGCTTCCTTGCTTCCACCCTACTCTGTGACCTTTGCCAAAACCAAGTCTATGTTATCTAAGAGAATAACATTCTGGTGTTATCAGGTGGAAGAAACCTCAGTGTGAGAAAGTCTAGAGTTTGCTTGGATTAGGCAACCCTATCCTTTGCTAACTGCTTTAATCAGAACTCAGTGACAAACTGTGTGAGATAAGCAAGAAAAAAGGAGATGCATAGCAAAACAGAAGTAAGCAGATCTTACTAGGATTTTTGATATTTGTGTGAGAAGAGACTGTCTGCATTTTTAAGAATAGGACCCATTGGAGGGGGCACCATCCTGTTCCATTTTCATATGCAGGAAAAGCACTGGTGGTCCTGAGGATGCAGAACTGGGCTTACTTCTGTTCTGCAGACTGTACTGGGGGCTTGAGAAAAGACTTGCACAAGCAGGCTGGTTGTGATCAGGGCAGATTATCACTAACACGAGATTGCAGTATTGCTTTTTGGCTGGCCACTCAGTATCAGAAGTCTTCTGGACATATCCAGTAGCTGCAGGGCACTTTTTGCATTTAGCTTGCTTCTTTGAATTCAGCTCTGAACTTACGATCTCTTCTTACAGGTAAAGCTTGTTAGCATCGATGCAGCAGAAATAGCAGATGGAAATTCCTCACTGGTACTTGGACTAATATGGAATATAATCTTGTTTTTTCAGGTAATAAAACTTGAATACTTTAAGTGAACAGTCTATCAATCTATTCCAGTCATCAATCTGTTCTATAAGTATCAATCTATTCCAGCTGAATACTGATTTTTAAATTGATTTTTAATCCAAACTAACATAATTAAGCATGCTAAACCTGAGCTTTTCCCTCCTAATATACACTAATTTTATACCTGCAGCTGCTTTCATTTTACTTCACTGGAGCTATTTTGGTGTAAATAGGAGATAGTTTAAGCACTTGTTTGACTTGGACCAGAATTAGAGCTTCAGATTACTACTTTCCCTTCTCTCTTGTGCCTTCTTAGGGTTCTGTTCCAGATTCCCTAGATCTGAAGCAACATCTTGAGTTTGTTCCAGGTCACAGTTTATTTTCAATAACCTTTTCTGGATTGCTTCCAATGTGGTGGGAAATTCCATGTAGAATCGCTGATCTCTGGAGACTTACTCAACATGGCAAAAATTTCCAACTGAGGTAGATGGCCAAGTGAAAGATCTTGAAGGGCCTGAAGGGCCTGGAACTGATAAAACTTATTTGAACTTGAAAATTTATTTAGCCCCAGGCTTAGGTTAAAACTGCTCTGTAATCTATACATATTTTGAAAATGACCTTCTAGACAGTACCAAATGCTAATGAACAGAGAGAGATGGAGGACGGGTGCTACCAACTCTCCTAAGAATGTGAGACTCTTTCATTCTCTTTGGCTTATTTTAAAAATGGCTGTAAGTTTAAAAAATAATCTTGAGGTTGCAGAGGTTTCTCTCCCTGGCTGAGCTCCTCAAGCTGAACAGTGGTGCACCAGTTTGGCGAGATGAACTCGCAGGCAGAGATGGTGTGACCAGAAACTCCTGTCCCAGCAGCAGAGGACATGGGGGACCTAAGAGCAGCAAAGTGGGTAATTTGGGCACAAATATCAACGCTAATCAAGGACAGGAGTGCTGCTGCAGGTCATCATTTCTTAGCTAAAAATATTTCACTCAAGTAAGTCCTGTGAAGAGAACAATTTCAGTTAAATCAACTTTTCTCTCAAGGACACATTTCTTTGCTAATACGAATTTGCTCCTTTCAGCCTGAAGTGATACCTTTTCCTTTCCGTTTCCGGGGCTTGGCAGCTGGGCTGCTGCTGGCTGTCACACCTGTGCTATAGAAGTTTAGAGTTATAATGGACAGGTCTATAGTAATCTCTTAAAATTCAGTTATGGCGCTGTTATCTTTGAAATGAAACAAGCACTGAGTTCTCCGTGCAGTCAGTGTTAAAGCAGAGCACTGCGTGTTTTGCCTTTTATTACAGATTAAGGAGCTGACAGGCAACCTCAACAGGAACTCCTCTTCCTCCAGCCTGTCCTCCGGGCCCAGTGGTCCGGAATCAGACACATCCCACCCCAGCACTCCTAGCGTGGAGAGGAACATGTCTGTTACAGTGAAGGATCAGCGGAAAGCCATCAGAGCCCTTTTAGTCTGGGTTCAGAGGAAAACCAGAAAGTAAGCTAACAAACCCTTGTACGAAACCATGTTTTGCTGCCTGCCCTTTGGAAGCTGAACCCCTTTTCTCTCCCCTGCCCTCTGTGTGCATTACCATCCGCTGTGGCTTCTGGTGCTTTCAGAGCTTGCAGGCACATGGGCTTAAAAAAAGGGTGTGTATCATCTCAGCTGTGTGTCTGCAGCAGCCATCTGACCTTGCAGCCGTGTGTGCTGCAGGCTTCAGGATTTCAGTGTTAAATGTTAACTTGCACTAATCTGCTTGGTGCTGTTTAAAACAGGATTGTTCCCTCCTCCCCCTGCCCCCTGGCTTTCATGCAGTCTACTTGATATCTTTTGCTAATTAGAGGGTAGGCATAAACAAGGGGTGAACTTAAAATATGAATGTATTGAAAGACTTTAGCAACAGCCTTTTAAATTAAGCAGCAGCCCTAAGGGAGCTTCTCTGTGCACTGCAGAGTGCTTGGAAGGACAGAGTCCCTGTTAGAGTCCCTCTTTCCTCAGAATTAAAGAGGGAAGGGGGGTGAATTTTAAGTTGTTTCTCATGAACATGTAACATTTGGGTCCGTTTCTGTTGCTCAGCACATCTCTCTCCTCCTTAATAAAAAAGCAGTTCTTTGGCCAAAGCATATTGTCTAGTAATGCTTTAACCTGGCAGAGTTACTGTTGGGCTGAAAAACTGTAGTGTAAGATGTCTTGTGCGCCTGTTAATGCTTTGAGTGTACTTTACATATATTATTAGCTGAAGTGATGACTGCCAGAGAGTTCTAAACAGGGCATGGGTCAAACTAACTTATATAAGTTGGATAGTTTACTGAGTATTTGGCATTTATTCTGTTGATGGATTTAGATGTCCAAATCTGCCTGTGAACACAAATGTTACATGTCTAGTGTTGAACATAGAAATTTACATCTTAAGTACTTGATCCTGTGGGCCACATCATCCCTTGCTTATCTCCAGTGAAGCTAAGGGTGCTTGTTGTGCAGATAAACTTGTCCCATTGAGATCTGTAGTTCACTGCTGCCAATGCAGACTGTAGAGTAAGCACAGTTTTAGTCCCAAAATAATGCTGATAATGTCATTAACAGGGAGGTGGTAGGAGGAAAGTGAGAAGTAGCAGCCATAGACTTTTCATTCCAGTTCAAACTGAAAACTTCTAATAGGAGAAAAAATTTCATGCAGCTTCACTATTAAAAACATAATAGCATCATTATAATCTTGCTATCCAGTGACCTGTACAGAATTTTCTGTTCTGGGGCTGTATTTCATTGCAAGTTTGATGGTTGTTTTTTCCTCCAAAACTTTGGGCATCTAACTCACTTGCGGTTTATACATATAATGACATCATTTGAATTTGGCAAAGGACAATTTTTTTGCTACAGAGGGCCAAGTACACACAAATGTGAATCATTTATGCTTATGTTTTTAAATACTTAAGTGTTGGCAGTCTTCCCAAGCTATGGCATTAAAATCCTGGAGAGCAACAGCAACAGGAATCACAGAGACATTTGGTTTTCTGAATGTTAAATGCAGTGGCTGAGTTCTTGAGGGGTGTTTTTGCTAACTACTTGTTACAAGCAGGTCCATGTCAGCTGTTCGCCACGCCAGTCCAGTTTGTGAATCCTTGTGTTTTGTGGGTGCATTTTGTGCATTTTGAAATCCACAAAGATCACAAATGCAACTAGTGTAACTCGGTAACCTTACTTATAACTTTCAGGAGTCTTTGATGGATTTTTTGTCTTTGACTTTGGATTCTGTAATACAACTCATGTATCTATATGTAATTAATTCTGTTCAGGTATGGTGTGGCAGTTCAGGACTTTGCCAGCAGTTGGAGGAGTGGCCTTGCTTTCTTAGCTATCATAAAAGCAATAGACTCTACTTTGGTAGACATGAAGCAAGCACTGGCGAAATCAGCTCGAGAAAACCTGGAGGATGCTTTCAGCATAGCACAGAATAAGCTGGGTGTTCCTCGCCTCCTAGAACCAGAAGGTAAAATGCCTACATCATCTGTCCTGGGTGACATTTAAACTGTAATGAATTAATGAATATTGCCTTGTGATACCTAACAAAAACCTCACAGTGCTTAGGCTGTTGATGTGATCAGTGTGTTGGGCTGACTGATAAGAAAAATAAAAATTAATTGGTGTCTGACTTGGAACTATATGCTTCCAGCCTTATTTTTAAGCTCCTTGGGGGCTGAGATCTTCATATTTTTAGCGATGTACACTGGTCCTGGTTAATATTTAGATGCTCTGTGCCATCTGTATTACTAGGGAGCATTAATCACCACCCTGGTGTGCTGAGAGGTCTCTCAATGCATAAACACTATTTTGTAATGCCTACAGTCTGCAGAGACTAAATGTCACTCCAGGATGAAGTGTGTCTGCCATACCAAGAAAATGGGCAGATACCTATTCAAATGTACTTGCATCTCTCAGTTCTTTCTTTACCATGCATCTATACACACACATGTATATTTATGTATGTAAACATAAGGATATATGTGTGTATAAATACATGTATATAAATGGAGCTTCTTATCATAGAACCATAGAATGTTTGGGGTTGGAAAGGACTTTTAAAAACCATCTAGTCCAACCCCTGCAGTGAGCAGGGACATCTTTGACTAGATCAGGTTGCTCAGAGCTCCAGCCAACCTGACTTTGAATGTTTCCAGGGATGGGGCATCCACCACCTCTCTGGGCAACCCGGCCAGTGTTCACCACCGTCATTGTAAGAAATTCCTTCTTACATGTAGTCTAAGTCTACCTTCTTGTATTTTAGAACCATTACCCCTTGTCCAGTTTCAACAGGCCCTGCTAAAAAGACTGTCCCCATCGTTCCTACAGGCCCCCTTTAAGTACTGCATGGCCACAATAAGGTCTCCCATTCTTCTTGCAGTGTTTTTACTGAACTCTACTAGACAGATGTTTGGCCTTGTTTTTATGATTGAAAGCACAGAGGAGTTATTTGTGCTTTCCTGGGTCACCTGTTAGAAGACTGGGCCATCCTGCTAAAAATAAACCTCTGTGATGTCACTCAACAAGATCACTGTCTAGTAACAACATAAATGACAGTATGAAGGTGGATGGAAGTGGACCCTGATCAAGGCTCAGTATGTGTTTGGAAATTGGACAAAAATAATATAAATAAGATTTTGAAAACTCTTTCGAGTACCATCAACAGTGAAAAGTATGTCTCTTATCTGTCAGAGAAAGAAAAGCATTTGTAGCTGTTATTTCACTCATCATAAAGGCAGGATAAATACCTGACAATCTGTTCTGCAAGAGGATTTTAAAGCCATGTGTGCTCATGCCCCTTGCATCTGTCTCCATAGATATCATGGTGGAGTCACCTGATGAACAGTCAATTGTGACATACGTGGCACAATTCCTGGAACACTTCCCGGAGCTGGAAGGGGTAGGTGTTTACTCCTGTGCATGTCTTTTTGGAAATTTGCTTTGGTGTGCTTAGAAAAGTCACATATTGCTGTATTTGTCGTCTAGTGTTCTTGCTAAGCTCTTTAAAATAAATCAAAGCCTCAGATTTAGTTTTTCACATTTTTGTTAAATCTAGTCAAATGGGCTTTCGTTGGTGATTGCTAAAATTCTTTACACAGAATTGTGCTTTTAAACATTTACATGCACTTATAACTTTCACAGGTCAAAACTGGTTACATAGGGCTCTACAACTTTGCTATAATAGTCATAAATATGGCTGAAATTTAGCCCTTCATCTGTGAGGATACATTGGACTTTGAATTTCATTTTGAATTCTATCTTCCCAAGTTTGAGGGCCACAGTCAATCTGAATTTAGCAGGTATCAGACACAAGATACCAGCAGCTGAATCTTGTCAATGCAGCAGTCAAAAACACTCATTGTAAACATGAAATAAACTGCAGCTTAGAGGACCAGGACTCTAATGCAGACTTCAGAAAAAATAATGAATTGAGGAGCAAGCAGGGACTGTTTGTGTCAGGGATTGACAAAGGTCTTGTGGAGAAACAGAGGATAAACTTATAGAGGAAATATAGGATAGGAGACAGAAAACCTGAGGAAAAATAGGAAGTCCCAGGAACTGAAGAAGAGATAACCATAAGTTGAAAAACTGTTCTGGAGGCTGCTTGTACTTCCAGACAAACCTAGTTCAACATAGTTGTTTTGGTTTGTAAAGGACCCCAAGGGACTTGGTGGCCCTCTAGTATCTGGGCAAGTTTTTCTGCTAGAGTACATGCACATAAACGATGGTTTGCTACACCTCTCATTTCTCGACTGAAGCTTCCAGTTGATATGTATTTTGTAGCTTATAAAATTGGTACTCACTACTAAAGTCACTGGAATTAAAATGATTGTAATAATAAAATTATTATTACTAGATTCGATGAGCAATAAGATTTGTTGGCTAAGACTTGTGGGGTTTTTAATGGGCAACAAAAAAGCCTACTGTTTTAAAAAATATGACCTGTTGGAATGTAATCATCTAGTATATTAATATATTTCACAGTGAATTTAGTGGACTCGTTAGATTTATTTTATTGCCAGAGTTTGAGATTGTGTCCAAAAGCCAAGTCAGTTATCTACACAGGTGCAGCTGAGAAAGATGAATATATTAACAACTGAGGAGTAGGCTGGTCTCCATCCTAATCATCCTGTACAAGTGGCTTCTTGAAGCTGAGCTTTGTTCTAGTTACTTGACTTGCCAAATTGATTTCCCTACTTTCAAAATAAGTCAGTCATTAATTGGCCATTCACAAGGCAATGAGGTGATAGGCTAGGCAGTTATTCTTTCTGTGGTATTTGGGAGAAGTAAAACTGTCTCTGAGGTATGATTTGTCTTTTAATGGTGTATCATCACTTACAGGAAGACTTTACAGATCCTGACAAGGAGCTTCCAATTGAGTCCACGTATGTCCACATCAAAGACACACCTTCAGAAGAGGAAGGGAAAATCTTAATTTTAAGTGAAAGTGAAGAAAACATGTATACTGTTAATCATGAAAGGAGCCATCCTGCTCCTCCAAAGGTTCATATTCATGACGCCCCTGAGAGAATCCCATCAGAAACCGTTCCTGAAAATTGTAATGGAAAATGGAGCCAAGTTTTAGGTGATTCACAAGAAACATCTGAAGAGGAGCCTCGGAGGCCTACCTCACTGAAAATTACAGGATCTGTCAGTTTTGAATCCAATTCCTCTTGGGAGGTTCTAAGTGATAAATTCATGCCTGGTGAAGGGGGCATATCTGATCATCCACTAAAACAGGACAGTGACCTTTCTCCAGCTGTTCTGACAGATCAGAAAAACTCTGGTGACTCTTTTGAAGACTACTCTGAAGAATTAACTAAAGGAACCTCTACTGAATATGACAACGAAACTAAGAGCCTTTCAGCCACTACTTCTTCTTTGAGTCCATTATCCTGGACTTCAGGTATACTTACAGATGAATCTATACATAAAGTAGAAGAAAGCATACCCAAAACTTCAATTATTTTACCAGAAGATACCTCAAAACAAGACGATACACATAAGTATGTTCTTCATCTGAACGAGGTAATAGTGAAACTTCCAGCAAATGAACATACAAAGCAATCGACTGTCTTTGAGACAATAGAAACTAACCATTGTTCATTGAATGGTTCTAATCTCAAAAGCCAAGAACTATCTACACAGCATGAAACATCTGATGACTCTCTCTCAGATGTACCTAAAAATCCAGAGGACCTGGACAGCTGTGATGAAGTTGAGCCTTCCGCTGAAGTGCAACCCAGTTCTTCAAAAGTATCTGTGATACCCCACGACCTCTTCTATTACCCACATTATCATGTTCCCATATCAGCGGTTTTGAATGCTTACCTTGAGCCTTGTATTGAAGGTTATGATACTGGAAATGACAAAGCTGCTTCTGAAACAGTAGCAGATGTTTTACATGAGAAGGGCTCATCAGAACGGAACTACAAGGAAAATGCTCCAGAGCAAGACTTGGGGAAAAAGCTAGGTGTCCCTCCATCAGAAATGGATACTGAGAATGAGGAGGAGGAAACAACAGAAGCAGATGGTCACACGAATTCTGCCCATGAAAAAGAAGTGCTGTTACTAGTAGGAGAAGAATTAGAAATGGAAAAAGATGGCAAAAAGGCCACCAACCATCAAGACTGCACTATCCCACAGCATCCTGAGGTATTTTATTTTTTTATGAACAGCATTTTTTTGGTGTATAGATGGACTATTAGTATATGATTAGTATCTGGTTTTCATTTGCTTTTGTTCTGCAATACTGTGGAGAAATATGTAACATGTACTTGGTTTCCTGTCCAGTCATGCTGTTTGCCACAGCCCTCTACTGGAAAGAATGGAATTGCAGATCCCCGAGAAGATCTGACACTGAAAGAGAGAATAAGCCCTAATACTAATACTGTTACAAAAACGTGAATTTTAATTATGTTTTAAAGTAGTTTGAGGCTCCTGTATAATCTCTAGGCATAAAACATTATCACACAGGGTATTTTTAATCATTTGTAATAAAATGAACAGAAAAAAGTATTGCTGATATAGAAAGGGTACAGGGAAAGGTAATTTTTGTCTGAATCCAAATAAATTTGCCTACAAAAAATTTAAACCAGCTTGAGTAGGATAAGTTAAATGGGTAAAATGAAGGCTGGTCTACACTGGAGGAGGAGAAGAGGATGGATTTCTGGTAATTATTTTGTGTATTAAATTTAGGCAATTTGTTACTGCATCTCTTCTTGCAGACACTGATTTTGAACTGTCTTGTGCATTTTCCAGTGCAGTAATTTTAGACAGTGTTTTTCAGGAATGAGTGTCCATTTAATGTGACTCTACACGTTGTTTAGACAAGTTGCATGGACATGTTTTGGTCCTGACACTTTAGCTAGCGTAACGAAATCAGTTTTCTGTTAGCTTCAAAGACTAATTTGGGATAGATTAAAAAAAGTCTTAGTGGATGACGACAAAGAGCCATGTCATGAATTCTTATATAAAATGAACAGGCAACTAATTGTATGTACGTTGAACTGACAGTATTTTATAGCTCAGCGTATCCAAAATTATTTTCAATAAATTAATTGCTTTTTATTCTCTTCAGTGAGATTTTCAATCTCGTACTATATGCAATGTAGCATCTGGTTAGGCTGCACCACTAAGGTACTTGGGAGGGTGGGCAATCAGATTGTCTTGTTCTCTAATGTAGAATGTTTCTTAATTTAAACAGGCCATAGTAGAACGTCTAGAGGATTTATCAGTAGCCATAGGGAGACCAGAAAAACGTAGTAATGGGGAAGAAGAAGAGAAAAATATGATGAAAGAAGAAGACTTGCAGATCTCGGAAGCTGCTGCTACTACTTTGTCACAAGATAAACTGGAAGAAATTTCTGATTGTCTAGAATTTACCAGGTATTTAACTTTGTCTTTAAATACACTTAACTGGTACAAATGCTTCATCTTTAGAAGTGTGCCCTGTTCATTGGATGTTTCTTGTACATTTCTTTTAGGATTAGTGTATTTGAATTCATTGGCTTCTTCCTGTATTTCTCTTAAATATGTTGACTGATTCAGTGCCAATGGGACTTGACTTGCCTTTGCTATACAAACTTAACCAACAGGAACCCCAGTGCATTTTGAACATGGCAGTGTTGTAATCATTTTTCCAATAGAAAGCATTTTTTAACATAGATTAAGTAATCCATGAGCATTGTGACACTATGTAGAAGCGTGGCACTGATTCATTCCCATAGCTGTTGGCTTTTTTTTTTCTGTCTGTGAACAAGTGAATGAGATTGTGGTAGGCTGACCTTGGCTGGCCACCAGGTGAACTCCAAGCCACTCTCTCACTCCCTATCCTCAGCAGGATGCGGGGAGAAAATAAGATTGAAAACTCATGGGTTGAGGTAAAGGCAACTTAAGGAAAAAAAACAAAAGCCACATGTGGAAGCAAACCAAAAGGGGACAAAAAAAATCCCCACAAACCACCCACCGTAATATTTATTCTTTACTTCCCATCAGCAGGCCATGTGCAGCCACTTCCTGGGAAGCTGGGCCTCAGGAGGCACACTGGTTGCTTCAGAGACAAATGCCTTAACACAGAGTGTGTGCGTCCCCCTGCCAGCTTCCTCCTCTCTCTTAGTTTCTATTGCTGAGCACATGGTACGGTATGGAAGATGCCTTTGGTCGGTTTGGGTCAGCTGTCCCAGCTGTGTCCCCTCCCAGCCCCTGGGGGGCGGAGAGGCAGCCGTGGTGCTGCGGGAGCCCCGCTCAGCCGTGCCTGAAGCGGTGGCATGTCCCCTGCACTGTTGCCAGCACTGTTCCAGCTGCAGACCAGAAGCACAGCTCTACGGGGGCTGCTGTAGACTAACTGCACCCCGGCCAGACCCTGTACAGACATGCTGCTCATCTTACTCCTTTCACCTCTGTCCCCTCTGTATTCTAACTGAGTTCCTAGGTCATGTCTTTGAGTGAGACGTGAACTGCAGTTTGTTGGTGCTTATCACTAGCACTCGAATGAATCTGAGAAAGTTTCCTTAGGAAAAACCCATTGTCTCCTTCAAGCTTTCTGCTCCCTGCAAGGTCTGTCAAGTTTTTATTATATAGATAGCCATAAAACTTGGGCTATATTCTCACTTAAATGTCAGTGGTGTTGAAGCTACAAAAACCCTATCAGATACCATTTTTCATAAAAGATTCCAGTTTGAGCATATGGATTTTTTTAACATGGGTCAGATTTTCCCAAAGCTATTTTTTATAATGTTACTGATAAATTCAGGTCCATATTCTAATACATGCAACAGTGCATATTTGTGATTTGGCATAGCTTATAAGCTAGCATGTGCAATTGCAGTGGCTCTCTTGGGACTCAGAACAAAATTTACACTTTATGAATTTAAAAACTTTGCTTTTCCATACTTTCCAGAACCAGTGACAGTGATTCCAACATTTATCTCCGAAGAAGAACTCCTAATACTTCTGAGGAGGTAAGTGTGTGAAAATCTACCTATCTCTGCTTCTCTCTTTCTCTTCAACTCCAAAAGTTCACATGCTGTAAAAGCGTCTACTCTATATATAATAATACAAAAGCCTGGTAGCTTCTAATAATTTTAGTGCCAAAACCGGGGATAGCTGAAAAGCTTTAATGAACTCTTCTAAACATATGGCACTGAACCTTACTGAACCTAGGGCAAACCCAGAAGGGGCACCTAATACTACAATTAATTTATTGTACTTTGAGGCTTACTTTGTCATGCCTGTATAGCTACTACATTTCACTTCTTTGAAGCTGCCTTTATTTGCTGCTCCAGTTTGGTTTAGTTTGTGTATTCTCTGTATTTATGCTGCTGTCCTGGTCACAGCCCTACAAAAATGCTGGCTGTCTCCTGAAGTGCACTTTTTCTGAAAGACTGGGCTCTTTCCCATACTCTCTCCTTCACAGTAGCAGTGTATTATATTATCTCAGTAGCAGCAGCTAACCCTAAAAGAATGTTAGTTGTAATGTGAAACTGCATCCTTAATGACAGATGTAACTCATACTGCTTTACTGAGAACACACTGTACAGCTGAGCTCTGGATTTTTAAGTGGGAAGGACGGGACGGCATCAGCAATCTGGGGACACTGAGCAGGTATAGGAGTATGGCTCCCTACGCACAGAACAAAATTCTGACCACCTTGGAGTTTTAAAGAAATTCTGTGTTAATGTTCAGTGTAATGGAGGTTTCACACAGATGCTTTACTTTTGTAATGCTGTCGGAGCTACTTGAAATATATATGAATGAACTGGTTTATCCAACTGAATGAAAGCAGTTGCAGCAAAAAAATCTTATTTCACAACTTTTTTCCTTTTCTCTGTGTGTACCAGACTGCAGTGGTGGATGTGCAGGCAGTGAATAAATTTATAAACCCTCTTTCATTTTATTTGAATAAATGTTAGATGTAATCTGCATAAAATACACACACAGTTACCATCTTTGCAAGATGCTGAATTTTATTTTTTTATATAATCTATTTCTGGTTTGGTTAAGGAAACCTATGGTGTAAACGAGCAGAAGATAACAGAGATAAGTGAAAATCCATTAATCATCAGGTGAGTCCTCCTTATTCAGATGAAGCCTTTTGCAAGGAATCCATCACTCCTAGGTACTTTGAGCAATGTTACAAAGGGAAATTAAAATGAATTATGATGGTAGAGACTGGCTGGATGTCTTGTGCAATGGCTCCGAGTCCATATTTCCCATAGGTGTACGACATAAAACTTGTTTATTGCTCCATCTCCCCCTTGACTAAAATGCTTTTTCTTGACTTGAGAGGAAAGATTCAGCTGTTTAAGCAAGACTGTGAACACTTTCCCCATATGGTGGATATTTCAGACCAAGAAAAGAGTGGGAAGACTTCAAATAGGAGGCCGTCTGGCAGTGATGACTCTTTCTAGTTTTGGAAGACTTGCAAGACAATGTTTAGTGTGGTCAGTGCTAGGGAAA